>NC_056729.1:1374682232-1374772232 GCF_019279795.1 Protopterus annectens
AGTGCTATCACATGTCTATGCAGTTATTGGATGTGTCACATAGGTTACATGTTGAGGAGCCCTCCAAATGTATATGTGATGGTGAGTGACATCTGCAACAGTGATATGGTAGCTATACAGTAGGTGTAGTACACATGCCTGTCCATATGAACAGGTGTCAGCATCAGCATAGCCACACTCTCACAGGGACACACACACACATTGACACACTTGGCAGGGCCAGGAATACAGCTCATCATTAATTAGATTGCCACAACACAGTACTGTGCAGGTATCACATGCTCCACAGGGGTCGTATGGAGGTTATATGGGCAAAGGGTATGTGGAGGTATCTGACATCAGACAACATGCTTCAGTGTGCCAATGGGGGTTGTAGTGAGTGTGAATTTGGTCATAGGCACCATACAACACACACACACACACACACACACACACACACACACACACACACACACACACACACACAGACAAAGGGTGTTAGTACTGACATGCATGGGTGCATTGCTTCACAGGTGGGTATTGTATTCACCATCCAGTCACCTGGGTAACTATTGTGTGTGGCCAATGCTGTGCATTGCTTGCCATGCATGTGTTCCTTAGTCCATGACACGGATGGTGTCTGGGATGTGAACACCTCCCACATGCATGTACAGTGACATGTGGAACCTTACCTGGTGTGTCTGGCCCATGTTGTGTACACAGATTGTTATCATCATATGTGCCAGTCCTGGCCTCATGTGGTGGGAACTGTTAATGGACAGCCGGTTGGCCCTGCACCTACATTGATAGCATGATGCAGTTATTCCCTGGTGTCAGTGGCATCTGTCCATACAGGGAATGTTTTTCAGACATGGTATATCCTTTGTGGGTCACATTCGATGGCTCCACAGGTGTTGCAGGTGTCCAGTGGAGAACACAGGGAAAGTGCACTGTCTACATATATGTACCTATTGGACTGATGGACAGGGTGCCATGCTCTCTGTAGCCGACTGCAATCACACCATGGTTACTATCAGTGGGCAATATGCAAGGTACTACCAACATAGCTGCTGTTGCCTAGGCAAGTGTGTGTGTGTATGAGACATGGATTGAGAGTGTTCTCTGAGTAATACAAAGGTTTCTATCTTTGTTCACCTGGCCTTAATGTCACATGTAGGGGCATGGATTTGCACCCCAGCCTCTTGGCTATTTCACATCTGTTATCTCTGTATGGTGGACATTTTGATATAAACTAGGGCCACCATATAAGAAATTTGCAAAACCTGCTCTACATTGGGTCCACACACACACACACACACACACACACACACACACACACACACACACACACACACACACACACACACACCTGTCATGTCTGGGATTAGAACTCCTACCTAACTAGTTTATTACACTACAGCATTATGCAGTTATAGGACACACCACAGAGATTACAGGAGTACTCATTTCCCAAAGGTGTATTTCACAGTGAATGACATCAGCAGGATTGCCAAAGTAGGACATTTGAATTGTAGTGAGTGTGACTAGCCTAAAATGCATTGCTCCCTACACAGACATAGAAACACACACAACCACCATGTGTGGGTATAGAACCCCTACCATAGTTCTATATCACACTACAGCATTAAACTGCTACAGGATGTGCCACGGAGATTATTGGAATACTTTTTCACCAAAGGTGTATTTCACAGTGAATGGCATCAGCAGGATTGCCAAAGTAGGGCATTTAAATTGCAATGAGTGTGACTAGCCTAAAATGCATTTCTCCCTACACAGACATAGAAACACACACAAAACCCCTACCAGAGATCTATATCACACTACAACAGTAAGTTGTTATAGGATATGCCAAGTGGATTACTGGAGTCTTCCTTCCCCAAAGGTGTATTTCACAGTGAATGACATCAACAGGATTGCCAAAGTAGGGCATTTGAATTGTAGTGAGCGTGACTAGCCTAAAAATCATTGCTCTCTACACACACACACACACACACACACACACACACACACACACACACAGTTGCCATGTTTGGGATTAGAACTCCTATCTAACTAGTTTATCACACTACAGCAATGCACAGTTATAAGATGTGGCATGGGGATTACTGGGCTCCAGCTTTCCATAATGTGTATTTCACAGTGAGTGACATCAGCAGCCTTGCCAAAGTAGGGCATTTGAATTGTAGGGGGTGTGACTAGCCTAAGAAACATTGCTCTCTACACATACAGAGGCACACACACACACACACACACACACACACACACACACACACACACACACACACACACACACACACACACACACACACACACACACACACACACACACACACACACACACACACACACACACACACACACACACACACTTGCTATGTCTGGGATTAGAACTTCTATCTAACTAGTTTATCACACTACAGCAGTATGCAGTTATAGGACATGCCACAGAGATTACTGGGCTACAGTTTTCCAAAAGGTGTATTTCACAATGAATGACATCAGCAGCCTTGCCAACATAGGGAATTTGAATTGTAGTGAGTGTGACTAGCCTAAAAAGCATTGCTCTCTCTACACCACACACACACACACACACACACACACACACACACACACACACACACACACACACACACACACACACACACACACACACACACACTGGATTGGGGAGCACACCAAACCATTACTACATTTCTAAATAGGTTTGGGGGGCAAACCTGACTGTTACTACTTTTCTACACAGGATTGGGGTGGGCACACCTGACTGATTCTACATTTTTACACAGGATTGGGGGGACACCTGACTGTTATTACATTTCTATACAGGATGGGGGGGGGGCAAACCTGACTGTTACTACTTTTGTACACAGGATTGGGGTGGGCACACCTGACTGTTTCTACATTTCTACACAGGACTGGGGGCACACATGACTATTTCTACATTTCTTCACTGGATTGGGGGCACACCTGACTGTTTCTACATTTCTACACAGGATTGAGGGGCACACCTGACTGTTACTACATTACTTCACAAGATTGCGGGGGGGCTCAGCTGACTGTTACTATATTTCTACATAGGATTGTGGGGGGACACACATGTCTGTTTCTACATTTCTACACAGGATTGGGAGCACACATGACTATTTTTACATTTCTTCACAGGATTGGGGAGGCACACCTGACTGTTACTACATTTCTACACAGGATTGGGGGGCACACCTGACTGTTACTACATTTCTACACAGGATTGCGGGGGCACACCTGACTGTTACTACAGTTCTACACAGGATGGGTGGGCACACCAGACTGTTTCTACATGTCTACATAGGATGGGGGGCACACCTGACACATATACATATTTGCTATGACTGTATTGGTATGTCAGGTACTCCATTTCATCCTGTATTCTAACCTATCATGCTGACTAGAGGCATAGCAGTGTACTACAGGTCTTAGCTTTGATTGACTTACATATTAGTTTCTGACTTCCTACCCTTCAGAACTAACATCCCACTGCCTGACCTGCTGTAGTCTGTCTATGTAGGCCTGGGGGGAGATTACCGATAGGCAACATTCAGAGGCCAAAGCACAGCCTTTGTTTGTGTTTGTTTACACCTGTCTTGCTGGTTGTTGTTGGGTATGTGAATCTCCCTGACTGGCATGTGTGAGTCATATGGACACATGTGGCCCAGCATATTTCCTGCAGTGGATTTTGTCGCCCTGTGTAGTACTGGCAACTATGGTGACACCAATATTTGTTACAGATCTCATGGTGCCACTATATGTGTCTACTATCTGCTGGTATACCATTCAGCCACCCGATTCCCTTGCATGCTCACATCCATACAATAGATACAGGTAACAATACATTCTACTCCATTTGGCAATTGGTAGGTTGAGTGACTTACCATGTGGGTGTCCCAGTATTGAGGGTGGTGCTGCAGGGTTGCCTATGTTGGATGCACATAGTACACTCCCTACACATGGTTGAGCACAGGTAGTGTCATGTTTGGCATCCCTTTTACTGCATGTGAGAGTCAGAGAGAGGTGTCATTCCCTGGGTCCCTCCTGTGTCAGTGTATGTACTATGTGCTGCCTCTTTGCCAAGGCCAGGGCATACTGGGCATGCCTCCTTCTGTCTACTGGGGCAGGTTCAGGTTGTTCCTCCTCTGAGTCACTCTGTGCCTGTGCAGGCCTTGGCAATGGCGGGGGGCTGTGTGGCCCTGCCCCATGCTATTCCTGCTGCAGCTGTTTCTGCAGGATTATATTGTGTAGCATGGCACATACGATGATAATTTGGGTACATGTAGCTGGTGAGTACTGCAAGGCTCCACTGAATGTGTACAGGCACTGGAACTGTGACTTGAGCATCCCAAACACATGCTCTATTATGATTCTGGTCTGTGCGTGTGCCTCATTATGGAGTTCTTGTTCGGGTGTGTGTGCATTTCTGATGGGTGTCATCAGCCATGGCTCCAGTGCATAACCAGCATCCCCCACTAGGTGACCATAAGGGATGTCCCCACTGGCAAATCTCTGGTACAGCTGTATCAGATGCTAGATGTGGGAATCATGATAGCTTCCAGGGCAGCTAGCACACACATTCATTATTATGCCCTGGGCATCGCACATGACCTGGCAGTTGATGGAGGGGAAGCCCTTGCAGTTGATGTAGACCCTACCCTGCTGACCGGGTGATGCTTTGATGCACATGTGCGTGCAGTCTCTAGCACCCACTACCGCAGGGTATTCTGCTATTTGGTGGAACAGTTGCATATTGCTGGCCAATGTCTCATGGGTGTTGGGAAATATATGTGTTCACCAGCATGTACTGACATGGCATCCAGGAACTGGTTGAGTACCCTGGATGCTGATGCCTATGAGATCCCCATAATATCCCTAGTTGGCTTTTGGAAGGTACCTGAAGCTAGTATTCTTAGGCCTAAACATACCTTGGTATCCACTGGGCTGGGTTCCCCTCTGTTAGTTCTGTGTGTCAGGCTTGTCTGGCATAGCTCAGCAATTTGCTGTATGAGGTCCCCGTCTACCATATAGTGGTCCACTATCTCCAGCTCATTTAGCCCCTGGTAAGTTACCCTGGGTCTGTACACTCTTCTCCGTCTCCTCACTGTGGGTTGGTCAACAGCATTCACATCCTCACCACTCTCAGCCTCTTCCACATGTTGTTGTATGATAGCTATTGCAGCCCCTATCATTTTGTTGTTTTGTTTGTTAAAACTTCCCGGCTTGTATACACAGGTGGTGTAGAGTATGGGAAAAAACAGAGGGAAAGGTGTTTGCATAGTTTATAGTAGTGTTCTGGGCTGGGCTGGGCTGGACTGCTGCCTGTGTAATTGGCTGATTCTGATACATTTCACCTGCCAGCTATGCTAGTTCTCCTAGATTATCTTCCTACTGCTGTTTTCCCTTCCCATTGCCTTCTTGTTTAAGCCCTGGGGGGCACCGTGCAAACACAGAGCTCAAATATGCACAGAGCTGCTATTCCTTGTTTATTTTTTTCCCTTTAAAACCCATTGCGCATCACGCACACCCACTTAGGAAATGTAAAGAGTGCTAGGCAGCCTCAGACACACCCCCTTGCTTAGCTGTGCTTAGCTAGGAGCAAACTCGAGCCACAGGGCTCCAATCCACTTACAGTATTCCTGACACCTCCCCATGAAGTCAGCTACCTTCTAGACTTGCTCCAAGCTATTCTGTCTCTTACACAGTTGGGAGCTGACTAGCATGCAGGGGAAATCTGGGCTTCACTATCATTCCCCTCATTTGCATAGGATTGCCTGCTAATGCATAGGTACATGTCCCACACTGAGCCTTCCCCCTTATCAACCACTATTCAGTGGCCATATTGTCTTCTGCCTAACTTGAATATAGTGGCAGAAGAGTAATTTTAGTTAGAATGCTTATTTTAGGTTTATTTTTTTATTTTCCCCCAATCCCATTTGCTCACCGCTGCCCTACGCCTAAACAGCCGAGATCGTCTAAAAAAAATAAAAGTTGATTTTTTTTTTCCAAATGTTTTCCATGCCAATGGCCTTATAGTTGGCCAATGGCATGCTTTATGCTTGATATCCACCCTTTATTTGGAGCTGTCATGGCTCCGTTTTGTAATTTGCAGAAATGTTCTCCGTTACTGGTGGAGTAAATTTCTGCAGATTACATTAATCCTGCATGGCCGGTTTCCAGCTTCCTGGATCGTAAATTCACCTAATTTGCATGGATTTCTCTTGAAAATGGGGTAATTTGCATACAGGGGCTGAGACCATGCAGGACTTGTGCAGGAGTGCTCATGCACTCCCCTACAGGTTATTCCTGGATCGCACAGCAGACACATTGCCTGCTGGAGCTCCTACACTAATCCTGCATGCCGTGCAAAGCTTACAGAATCCGGGGGGAGTATCCTGTATTGTTGTTAGGTTTAGTTATGGAGAGTAATGATTTATCAGTGAAGACAGAGGGCTCTTAGTAGTGTAAGGTTGACTGATGGAATGAAAAGATGGGAATTTTTCAAGATTCTGCAGTAGTTTAAAGGTTGTAATAGAGAGACTGGTGTAATGGTAAAGGTGTTTGCCTCACATACACAAAATAGAGTTTGATGCTAATGAAAAGGAAATTGGCTAGACTTAAAATGGCCCACAATGGCAGTTAGCCTAGTATTTACCTATGAGTTGTGAGTACAACAGAGAATTATTTAGTTCAAGCCAGGTTAAGAGTTTTAGAGCATCCCTCTCAACTGCATGGATTTTTGCAGAATGTCCACATTTTTGCCTCAAATTTGTGGTACATTTTTCATAAAATTGTGGTTTTCTGGCAAATCATTGGCAATTCATTAAAGATTGAATTCAGAAAATAATGACAGACATTTGAATTTCAGATTTCATACCCTTCAGAAAATTCATGCTAATGCAAACCTATTATTTTAAGGTTTATATTAGATCACCGAATGCTTAAAAAAGCAAACGATGATTAATTGACCCTATGTAAGCAAAAGCTTACCATTTTGAACTATCAGAACAGCAATTTTTTTCCTAGGGGAAAAAAATTGCTGTTTCAATAAAAAATAAATAAATAAAACACTTTAAACATTAAGTGGGGAGCTTCACCCCCACACCCCCCCTACTTAAATATACCAACTCTGAAACTGCACTTCAGTGCCGAAAATAGCAAAATAATGAAGCAGCCAAGAAAATTCTTTCCCAGGGAAAGAATTTGCTTAAAAACCGCTTCGATATTTTGCCATTTCAGGCTTTTGAGTTCAACCAAGATGCATTCGAAAGAATGCGTCTTTGGTCTTCTAATAGGGAACCTTATTTTAACAACTTACTAAGTTTGTAAGAACAATCCTTGGGATTCACAAAGCTCTGTGCAAGAATAAGACTATTCTTGCATGGAGCAGTTCGTGTCTGTTTAAAACAGCAGCACACCTTGCATATACATGAAGGCGCACTGCTGTTTAATCTAAATGGATATGAACCGGGACTGAGTGCAGGGGGCATGTCAGAGTAATGCATACACACTAAATTTTCCCCCTGAACTCAGAAAGTGCCGTATGGCACTTTCTAAACTGAACTGGCATAATATTAGAGCTTTGCTCTAATATTATGCCAGTATTTCAGTGTCTGCAGACACTGAAATGAGAAATTGATCATTTCAGTGTCTGCAGACACTGAAATAAAAACGGCAATAAGAAAGCAATGCAGGGGGTGTGTTACAGGTTCTATGACTCCCCCCCTGCATTGCTAAAGGGCCGTACAGCACTTTTGCAACCTGCTAAAGCAGGAAATGTGTGAAAATGCACACATAATATAGCAATAACCCACGCCTGGGTGTGGGTAATGCTGGATTTACCCACGGTTGGCGTGGTTTGGTCCCGGGCGAAGCCCGGATCAAACAAAGACAACCGTGGGTAATCCAGCATTACCCACACCCAGGCGGTTATTGTTATATATGCCATTATTTAAGAAAAGAAATAATTACTTTTCTTAAATAATGGCATTGTATAATGCCTCTTTGCTGCCCTTCCGCACCTGTCTGGTGTTCCGGCAGTTCTGATGTACTGCGCATGCCTACGCAGTACATCAGAGCTGTGGGCAAAAGCGGAGAACGCAAGTTCTCCGTTGCATTACTGTCGCTATGTTAAATGGGTTTAACATAGCGAGACAGTTTAAAATAAGCAACGGAGATCTCCGTTGCTTATTTTAAAGCTGTCTCATGTTAAACTCATTTAACACAGCGAAAGTTAAAGCAACGGAGATCGCAAGATCTCCGTTGCTTTTACTGTGTCGCTATGTTAAAGGAGTTTAACATATGCGAGACAGCTTAAAAAGCAACGGAGATCTCCGTTTTTTAGCTGTGTCGCTATGTTAAACTCTTTAACATAGCGAGATTTTATACTAACGGAAAAAGTCCGGGCGACCGGACCTTTTTCCGTTAGTATATTGAGGGATTTACAACGGGCACGCTGGTTGGGCTGGCCAATCAGCGTGCACGTTTTTAGGGTAGGCATTGTATAATGGGAGATAAATCCCCCAAAAGTGAAAAAGCACAAGCACAAGCACAGCCCCACAAACATAGAAAGTTGATAGAGAACAGGTCATGCAGCAGCATGAATTATGTGAGAGTAGAAGTCTGAAAGCAAATGTATGGCAACATTCCCTTACAGCAGTTCATGTTAACAAAGGCACAAATGATGGGGGGAATAAAACTGCATTAGGGACATGCCTGAAAAATTGCCGCCACACTTAGAAAGTTGATAGATAACAGGATGGGATCCGTACAGATCCCAGACTGCACTTTCTGCCGAAGCAGAAATCACCGAACATACATAACTGAAAGTGCTGTTCACCAAAGCAGCACTTTCGGTTATGTATGCTGGTTGTGCTGGTCGCACTACAGTGTGGTTAAGGGAGAATTCCCTTTTCCCCACTGTAGTGCTTCCACGGAGTGAGAATATAAAAGTAGGGGGGGTGGGGGGGCACAGCCCCTGCATGGAGAGGTGCAGGGGGGCTTGCCCCCCTGCATAAATGAAGATTTATTGTTTTTTTTTTTTTTTGAGGGGACTTTAAAGAAAGCGCTTTTTCAGTGAAAGCGCTTTCGTTAAAGTGTGTTCGGTTATTGTGGATTCGGACTATTGAACTTTTATTCAATAGTCCTAGATCCAACAGGATATGTATTAGCTGGAGTCCCTGAAGGATAGATGCCTGGAAACCAAATCATTGCCAGTATTTCATGACTGCAGTCCAAAGTAGTTGTCAGAACACCACAATACACACCCATATAACCTAATAATATCATAATAATATATAACTTTTTTTCCAGTAGTCTAAGGAATGTTTAAGTGTAGCTAAGTGGGCGTGCACATTATGGCTCTCCACTTAGCACAGCTAAAACATCCCATAGGAGGTAAATGCAAATAGACAGATGACATTTCCAACGTGAGGTAGTGTACTGATTAGAGTTGTGGCTTTTATATGCAGGCGTTCATGGTTCAAGTCCCAAGACAAATGATTTATTTTCCTATGTGAAAGTAGTGTTAAAATTATTTTAGCAAACAGATTATGTAGCAACCTTTTTTGTCAACCAGGATAGTGTAGCAGTTCACAAAATGATATGTCAGTGTAGAAAAGACGTGAAACCTCCATATAAACACAAGTGCCCCATACAGTATAGTCATACAAGAATATAATTTATTGAAAGCACGTAGGGGGATTCATGGAAGGTAAACATAAAATTATAATGTATATATAAATATTATTTTATAATAAAAATGTGTAAGTATAATATGCTTAAATGTGCCATCATCACTCTGTATCCATTAGATCTTGTTCTGCCCAGCAACAAAATAGCCAGCCCTGTCAAGTTTAAACCCGGGATGCTGTCCTCTACAATCACAGCAAAATACCACTACACCATCTGAGCTGTAAAAGGTGCAATGTTTTAACAAACATAATGAAAAAAAAAAAAACAGCTCCAAGTGTCAAACCCATGAACCTTAACACTATAGTCAGAGGAATGTACTACTACACCATCTGAGCTGTAGGAAATAATGTTGTTTTTGCAAACATATCATGCAACAGAGGCATACAACATTAGGGAGAAAGCTTTGTGGAACCAGTCATGTTGCGTATATATATATATATATATATATATATATATATATATATATATATATATATATATGTATATATAATATATGCATATATATATATGTATATATATATATATATATATATATATATATATATATATATATATATATATATGTCTGATGAAACATATATATGAAAAAGTAGAGTCATAATATAGATATACGTATATAAAAATATAAAGGAAGGAAAAAAATATATATATACATATATATGTATGTATATTACATGCAGTGCAGTTATACCTCAGAACCATCCCTCTCAACCTGTTAGTGCAAGGAACCTGTACAAAAGCTGTAAAAGGGTGGAATGGGTCACATATAGGGACATATTTCAAATATTGCTGTTACAAATTAAGACATTTGCTACAGCAACAGGGTGCATTTCAGCAGACAATTACTGAAGGATATGAGGATGGAAACTGAAATGTTATGTCATTATTTACTGACATAAATCCTTGGATCATCACCGTGATTTACCAGACAAATGCAAATAAATTGTGGAACTGAACAAAAGTATGGGCCAAACATCTGGACATTCTGTGAAAATCCTGGCAGTGGCAAGGTATGCTCAGAATCCCTTAGTGCAATGAATCTGGACCAAGCCTGACAAAGTGGGGGGACAAAGACATGAAAATAGGGACACATCCAAAATATGTCAGTAGATAAGCTGAGAAAGTTGATGTAGTAACACTGTATGTCTTATCATATATCAACTGAAATATCACAATTCCAGTACTCAATTGCTTCCCATTAGCTAGTGACTTCACTCCCCACATCACCCCACTAACGTGTCAGGAATGCACAACAGTTATGGGGACCAGACCAAAGATATTGGCCAAACATGTGGACATCCTTCAAATATGTGGACATAACGCAACAGTAGGGAAACTACACTGAGCTACCAAGCAATGTCCAAACTACAGTCAGACTGACATAACACTACCCAAGTCCAGCTCTGGGGCTGTACACATGCATTAGCAAATATAACAGGCATTACAGGGATGTAACACAACTGGAAAACAGACATTGGTGTGAAAGTGCATACTCCTAAAAAATTGCACCACAGTCACAGTGACATACCAGTAAGCAAACTGAACACTATAGTATAATGACTGTGTGAGCAACAAAATCTGCGACTCACACATTACCCCTACATATACTGCCCCTACATATACTGCCTGAAGTCACAATGTAGTGGTAATCGTGAGGTGTTATGGAACATGTCACGGTCTGCATGTACAAAAATATACAGGCGATAGGGAACCAGAAAGTGGAACAGCATGCACCATCAGATAGAAAAGGCCCATGACACTCACATGTACCCCCTCCCTACACAGCCCAAATACCATGTACACACTACACTGCTACACAATCCTGACAATCTTTTAACAATGGAGGCGGCACCGTCCTATATGACAACATGCAGTATACTAAAAAGATATATGACCTTTTACATTTTTCAGGAAATTATTCCTCTATATCCCTCAACGAGCTTAATATAGCTTATTAAAGGATTGATTCTTATTTAGAAGAATATTTCCTGGAAAATAGAATTACAAAGGAGACCTTTGACTTTCTATCTATGAAATTTCCAAAATTGGCTACCCTTGTCGGTATACCCAAGATTCACAAAAATATACAAGACCCACCATTTCATCCAATAGTATCAGGAAGTAAATCAAAGACTTTTCCAATAGGTAAATACATTGATCACAAACTGAAACCTATCTATGACCATGTTTCACACATGGTCAAAGACTCTTGGGTATTTTTAAAGAACTTTCCTACGGATTTGAAATTTGACAACATAATATTTCTCACCATAGATGTGATTGACCTTTTTTCATGTATTCCCAAAGAGCAAGGATTAGAAGCATTCAGTGCTAGTATGTATAAATATGCTAATCTTGAATGGGATAAAATTAGCTTATTAGAGGAAATGATGGCCCTGGTATTAGAAAATAATTATATATACTTTGAAAGCGAACACTTTAAACAAATAAAAGGAGTAGCGATGGGAGCCGCTTGTGCTCCCATTTACGTCAATTTGGTCATGCTCCATTGGGAGGATACTGTACTTTTCACTAGTGATCACTTTAAGAATGTTAGATATTATTCTAGATTCCTGGATGACATATATATATACTATGGGAAGCTGACATCAACACTATGGAATGTTTTATAGAATTCTTAAACGACAGTAGTGAATATTTAAAATTCACACATTCTTACAATAATAAGGGATTACCTTATTTAGATACACTTATTAAATATCAGTCAGGCAAATTCTCTTCTTCCGTACATAGAAAGGAAACGTTTTCTAACAATTATTTACAGTACACCAGCTGTCATCCAGAGAAACTGAAAAATAATATATTCAAAGGTCAGTGTGTCCGTGCTTCCCGCATGACATCTGACATTGACATTTTACACACTGAATTAAAGTATATTAAGGAGTTATTTACTCAGAGAGACTATCCCATTGCTATGATGGATTCTACAATTCAATATATTTTACAATTTAGGAATTCTAGATATTTTCCTCTATTAGGGAGCAATTGTCAATCAACATCCCAGGAGACTACTACACATTATGATTTAGACCACAAGGACAATGACATTAGTCAAAATTCCTTCCACAGAACTTACATCTTGCAGTTCAATTTGGCAGCTAGTTACATCAAAAATATATTAAATCACTTTTGGTATATTATTTTCAAGGATGCCCAATTGAGTAAAGTATTGGGAGATAAACCCCAGTTCACTTATAAGATGGGTACTAACATCAAACAGTTAGTCGAAAGTAGAATTAAGGGAAGGAACAATAGGAACAATAATAATAATAAAAAAATGAATCCTAAATGTGGTACTTGCAATCAATGCAAATACATGTCTGAAGAAAATGTTATTTACTTGAAAAATGGACATAAAAGTGTAGTAAAAAGGAAAGTAGGAAATTGTAACACCAAGATGGTAGTATATTTAAGCATATGCCAGCAATGTCCATGTGTTTATGTAGGAAAGACTGAAAGAAATATAAAGAAAAGGATTTATGATCACATATACTGCATAAGAACTAAGGACAACAACAACGCACTTTATAGACATATAGATAGAGAAGGGAATAGTCATAACTTCAAATTCATTATACTAGAAGTAATAAATTATGATCCTAAGGGAGGAGACTTCAAAACTCTGCTCAGCTATAAAGAAATATGGTGGCAAATAAATTTAGACGCTATGACGCCACCAGGTTTAAACGAATACATATCAATTAAACCACTATTATAATATTAACTATCTTAATACCATCATTAACACAAATATTTTAAAGATGGAAAATTTTAACAAGGTTTTTAACTTTTTTAACTTTTTTCACACTTTATTATGATTAAGAAAGTAGAATAAGCACAAGAATCTGACCATGATTATGCATTATACAAATGTAGACACATGGAAAGCTTATTTTTGTATAAGTAAAGTGTTTTTATATTTATGTAATTTTGACCCATTGATTCATGGTCATTTCTATGTACTGTATAGTCAAGCCTTGTTATATATATATGTAAACACATATATACATTTATATATTTCCTTGATGTGTATTAATATTAGACCCATGACTATCAGAGAATGGAATATTATCAACATATATAATTATAAATACTAATTTATATATTTATATTTACACATTACATTATTTCACATTATATGTGAATTATTGTATATAGTGAGATTTATTTATTTATGTATTTATGTATTTATATATTCGTTTCCTTATCAAACAACAATCTTATCATTGATATAAATGGAAGGAATTAATTATTCTTTATCCATTTTTATATCCACATTCATATTCATTGATATATATGTATTTTATAGTCCTTTTAGCAAGTGCATTATTCAAAACACAAATCACAACATAAGGGTACTGAAATTAATTATAATTATAAATATTCATTCATTCATTCATTTATTTATATATTTATATACGCAGGTGTCCAGCAAACACAGTATAAGGATATTTTAAGAATTTACATGCTTTTTAATTCAGGCACACACGCACTTTAGCAAAATTATATAAAATTATATGAGTATAATCGCAACATATACACGTATTTTAAATGATATATGCCTTTAAATTTTTAAATACGTGTTAGGTTCAAGCGCCAAAAAAGTTATAAATTGTCGATTGTGAACTAACAGTTCAGTTCTGAAAAAGCCCGGACGAACACCGGGTGAAAGCGCTTAACTGATTCTGTAACTTCAGTTTTATATGTTTATCGCACTTTTATTGCATTTTCTCGTTTGTTATTTCAACAGTAGCTGTTTGAGCTGTTTTGGCGTATTAAAGTTTAAAACTGGTACAACGCATTCTAGCCAGTTTCAGTTCGTGTGTAAATTCAACAGGAGTCATTTGGAATTTTTGGTTGTATTAAAGTGGAGATTTGGTTCCACGCAACATCCCAGCCAGCTGTGATTGTTTGAACGGTGTGAAGGCACTCATTGGTGAACTCTATTATTATTAATCTTTTAACAATGGACAGACATACCCAGACCACTCAAATGTACAGGTTCTCAGAGAATGTACAGCCACAGGACTCATATCTATGGCTGCTTCCTTGTTACATGTCTGGGGGTCTATGACATCATTGGGATGGTACCAAGAATGAATGCAATAAATAATGATACTACATACTTCTGAACCTCTTAGTGTATGACATCTGGACAAAGTCTGACATAACTGGGGGGCAGAGGCCCAAACACAGGGGTATATTGGACATATTGCTATGATAAATGTAGACAGTTGCTGGTGTTACTGGCTTTGTTGTAACATATCTTTTTTGAGGGATATGAAGTCAGTAACACCAATGGATGTTAGCATTTAATGACTGCATTCCCCAAAGTATTCTACCAATTAGCCAAGGACAAAAACTGTCTGGGGAACAGACCAAACATATGAGCCACACATCTGGACAGGGTCTGGGCCTCTGGACAGTGTAGAGGTATGACTGCAGTGATGTAACAGAATGGAAATCCCCTGACAGATGCCAAACATGTCAACCAGCACCTTATGAAGTGCAGTAAGACCAACATGGCACTTCCCCACGTCACCTCTGGGAAATTACCCATGTATATTCAAATATAGTATGTAATAACGGGATGGAACTGTAGTGAAAAGCAGAGAGTGGTGGAAAAATGTCCACCCAAAATATTTGCAACACAGTCACAGCAACATACCAGTACCCAAAATGAACTCTAGAGTAGAACGATTGTCTGAACAAACATATCCTGATTGCCAATCACATACTACACCAACATATACTGGCCCAATTCACAGTGTACTGGGAATCCTGAGGTGTTAAAGAACATTTCACAGTCAATCCCTGCAAGCATACAGACATGATAGACCACCAACAGCTGTAGCAGCATGCAGAGTCAGATATGTAAAGGATGTATGGCACTTACATTGTCTACTCTCCCTACCCAGACCAACAAACATCTACACACAGCACTGCTATACAGTCTTGGCAGTCTGTTCACAATGGCCAGACAGACATAACTGTCTGTCTGTACAGATGTCCACAGGTTTACCAGGGTGTTGAACCATAATCCTGGCCACCACTGCATGCCATGGCCAGGAGTCTGACAAGTCATTGGCATGATAACTGGATTGCAGTTGGTAATTAATGATATAACATACCTCTGCACCTTGTACTGCAGGACATCTGGGCAATGAATGATGTACTTGTGGGACAGGGGGCTGGAAAGAGGGACATATCACACATAATGGTGTTACAAACTGAAACAGTAGCTGGTGTTACATGTGTTGTTGTAACATAACATCCCTGAAGGATATGATGTCTGGAACACCAATGGATATCAACCGTTACTGACTACAATCCTCACATTATCCTACCAACCCCACAAAAACAGATGTTGTTCGAGGAACAGACCAAGCATAATAGGCAAACATCTAGCCAGTCTGTGGACAACATGCCAGTTGAGAGGTATGACAGAGGCATATCACTGTCAAATGCATGTCCAGACTAACCCTGTCAATCTAGCAACCCTCCACATGTATAACAGCACTAATGACATACAATCTGTACCCAATTCTGGAGCTTTGTTCCCCATGTTGTTGGCTTGTCTCCACATGTCCTATCCTGTGAGGTATTTCCACCTACTGTCTGCAAAGCTGTAGCCCCCACACCTCCATAATGTCCCTCGCACAGGCAAGGAAAATGGGCAAGGCCCACATGAAGGGCGTCCCATATGTTGGAACTAGCAGGAATATCCAGGCCCACACCTCAATACTATCTGGGAACCTACATAGCTTAATGGCCTCAGCAATACCTGACAGGACAACATCAACCACTCAGGGTAGGCTGAATGAGTGTGGTGGACAGCAGCAATACACAACTACTATCATAGGTGGAAATAATTGCAGGATGGACCAAGAAGGAAGAGGTTCCTCATTGGAAGCCATGTCACCTTGTACTGCATAAACAAATAAGTTCACAGGTGATGTACCCTAAGGCTGTCTTTGAGTGCAAACTGGAGACATCCACCAAGGCCAATCACTAGGCCTGCCAGACATGTGTCTGGAATTCCAGAGGCAACACACTTATCTGCTCTGCAGTGGTAGTCAATAACACCACATACACATATGCCATGGATATAGGCAACTGGCTGCAGACAGGTGAAGTGTAAACATCACTCCCCTGTCACACCATAGGTACAAATGTGCATGTACAGCACCTGCTCCCCCCCCCCCATGATCAGGAAGCAGGTCTGTAATGCCCTCTCGAAGGCAACACATAGAGGTTTCCATAGGCCTGATACTATTCCTGGCTGCATCCAACATGAACACAGGCATGTGCTGTCAGACCCATTCTGCAGTGTAGTCAAGCACAGCCTGAACACCGGTGTCATCACATCTGCAGAGAGGACAGACAGTTGATAGAAAACAGGTTATGTATTAACATTAATGTTCAGAAGGCTACAAGTCTGAAACTGAAATGTATGCCATAAGGTCATGACAGCAGTCCTCAATGGCATGATTGAAAACTACAATACTCTCATTTAATATAGTAATATAATATTAATATTGAATAGGTGATAAATAAAAATATACAGTCCAAATCCCCAAGCCAAGATAGTGTAGTGGTCAGAGTCCCAGCTTTGCATGCAGGTGTACATGGTTTGAGTAATACAACAGGCAGTCCAAATTTATATGGGAAAGCAGTGTTAAAATGCTATGTTCACATTAAAATATGTGTTAAGTTATTTTTTCACCCAGGGTAGTGTAGCTGGTGTAAAATGGATGTGTGAGTGCATATAACATGTGAAAACACCCACGTATACATATGTCCCATACGCTATAGTTACAGCTCTTGCTACTGTAATTAAAGCATATACAGCCATGTCATGTAAGGTAAACCATATATACTTACTAAATTAAGTCATTAGTGTGGTATATTATGAGAATGAACTGTGGGCAATGGTTAGCAATGCTCAGCTATGCTTAGCAGGTTTAACAACACATTTCTGTTGTCCTAACCCCTTTTTCTGGGGTTTGAGTGTCCAAATTCACCTCCAAAGTCTGTAAAAATGCACAGCTGTTGCTGTATAAGAAATGGACAGCTATGGACCTTCTATGCGCCTGCCCTGCACATCTGTAGCTATCTTTCATATTGTTCTTCCCTCTGCGTGCCCCTTTTCCACCACTTTGCTATCACCCCTTTCTCTTTTCTTTTAAAGAATTAGTGTGGGTGTAAACGTGAGTAAGCAGTTGTAAGAACAACAAAATTGCCAGCCCTTGAACCCAGGCCCCTGTACACCATAGTCAGAGCAATGTATCACTACACCATTTGAGCTACAGGGATTGTTGATGCTTTTTCCAACATATGCTCATTCAACAGTAGGGAAAAGATTTCATAGAATCAGTCAGGCCTCCTATTTATACATATACAAATGTATATATGTATGGAGATGCATATATATGGACAAATATATACATAATATAAATAGTGATATACATATAAAATATATATATATATATATATATATATATATATATATATACACACACACACACACACACACACACACACACACACACACACACACACACATATATATATATATATATATATATATATATATATATATATAAATATATATATATGTGTGTGTGTGTGTGTGTGTGTGTGTGTGTGTGTGTGTGTGTGTGTGTGTGTGTGTGTGTGTGTGTGTGTGTGTGTGTGTGTGTATATATATATATATATATATATATATATATATATATATAATGTCCATATCTATCTATCTATCTATCTATCTATCTATCTATCTATGCTCTCATGTGGTGGAGTCATACCTCGGAACCACACCCACCAATCCCTTACATCATGAAATCTGGCCCAAGGCTGTCCAAATGGGGGGGTCAATGGGACAAAACTAGGGACATATTTCAAATATCGCTCTTATAAATGTAGAATGTTGCCAGAGTGACAGGGTTTGTTTGAACATACATGTTCTGAAGGATGTGAGATCTGAAACTGAAATGTATGTCATCATTCACTGTCAGAAATCCTCAGATCCTCACAGTGATTTACCAAGGATATGCAAATAATGCATCTGTGGAACAGACCAGAAATATGAGCAATAAACCTGGACATACTGCAACAATCCAGACAGTCCTGAGGTAGGCTCAGAATCTTTTAGTGCAATGAACCTGGGCCAGAGCTGACAAAGTGGGAGGAGAGAGCCATGGAAATAAGAGACATATCTAAAATACTGGAGTAGATAAGCCAACACAGTTACTGCAATAACACCCTCATGTCTGTCCTAACATATATTGACTGAAATAGCACAAGTCCAGCACTAAATTACCTCCCACTAGTTAGTGACTGAAATCCTCACATTAGCCCATTCATGTGTCAGAAATACACAACACTTATGGGGGCCAGGCAACACTACGTCCTACAAATATCTGGACTTAACATCACATTAGGGAAACTACACTCAGCTGCTAAGCATGTCACCAAGCACTGTCCATACTACAGTCAGACTGACACAACACTAACCCAAATCTGCTAGGGAGAATTACACATGTATTGGCAAATATATCATGTACTACAGGGATGTCACAGTACTGAAAAATAAACGCCAGTGTGAAAGTGCATACCCACATACAATTCAACCACAGTCACAGTGACATACCAGTAAACCAAAGGAACAGTACAGTATAAGGACTGTGTGAACAAAAACATCTCAACATGTTTAACACTTACACACTACCCCTACATATACTGGCCCAATTCACAGTGTAGTCTGACACCTGACTGTTGTATGGGACATGTCTCAGTTTGCCCCTACAAACATATACACCTGATAGACCACCAAAAACTGGAGAAGCATGCAAAGTCAGATAGAAAAGGACCCATAACACTTACATCAACCCCCTTTACACAGGCCAAATAACACATTCACAATACACTGTTACACAATCCTGACAGTCTTTCAACAATCGCCAGAAATACACAGAACTCTCAACTCTACAGAGTCCAACAGAATGTCCAGGCTTTCCCCTCATGTATAAGGTCTGCTACACATAACACGTCTGGCAGTCTGATAAATAGCTGGGATGATATCAGGAATGAAGTCACTATATAATGATATACCATACCTATCCACCTCTTGCTGCATGACATCTGGACAAAGCCTGACATACTTGGGGGGGCAGAGGCCCAAACACAGGGGCATTATTGACATATTGCTGTTATAAACTGAGAAAGAACTTTCTTAGCTTCTCCAGAGCTTTTCTTGGTGGATTTTGTGGTTATACTGAGCAAGTTGCTGGTGTAACAGGGTTTGTGTAATGCATCTATTCTGAGGGATATGAAGTCAGAAACAGACACGGATGCTACAATTTACTGACTGCAATCCTCAGAGTATGTTACTGAATTTCCAAGGGCGCATAAATGTGTGAGTAACACACCAAATATGAGTCCAAACTCTGGCCAGTCTGCGGATAGCCCTACAGTTGAGAGTTATGTCAACCACATACACTGGCAGACTTAAAATCAAGCAGAGCTACCATATCCACACAAACCCTGTCAAACTAGCATTACTTCAAATGTATAACAGCAATACTTACATTCTGCCCATATGTTTGGAACATCCTCCCCCAGTTTGCTGGGCTGCCTCCACAGTGTTTTTTGTAAGAGGTATTACCAACTACCCTCTGTGATACTGTTTGTCACACACCTCCATAAAGTCCTCCTCACAGGCAAGGAAAAGGGGCAACATCCACATGAAGTACTCAGTTATAGGAGTGTGTTTCCATGCTATTGGGTATAGGAATGATATCACAACTGTTCTACATGCAATTAGCAAGTGGAGGACTCCAACTGGTGCACAGGCCATCAGCTGCTCATGAGCATAACCTACAAAAGGCAAGCTGCTGTCTATGCAAAATAGGTGTATATCCTACATATGTCTCAGAGAGAGAGAGAGAGAGAGAGAGAGACACACACACACACACACACACACACACACACACACACACACACACACACACACGCAAACGCACACTGAAAGCAAATGATTCTACCAACTAAACCAAAATAAATGTATATCAAGCAATTAAGCATGTAATGGAATGTAGTAGGGGGTATGTAAATGTGGAAAATAGGAAGTTCAACAAATATTATGTCTCAACAACACTTGCTGTACTGATATATTTCTGATCAGAACCTATGGCCATGGCATCTGTGTCTGTCTGCAGTAACAAGAACACAGCTCAGGGCTCCGAGTCAGACCAGGAAAGGATGGCTCACATATAACCATTACTGGAGTGCATGTTGAACAATACTGACTGTGACACTGCTAAGCCAGCTACTGGGATGTTGCAGATATCCATATGTTAATTGTGAATACAGATATGATATACATGTTTGTCTCAGAAATGTGATGGATCTATGCAGGGTATTTGCATACTGAAATACTGTCGCAGGTGTGTGTGTGTGTGTGTGTGTGTGTGTGTGTGTGTGTGTGTGTGTGTGTGTGTGTGTGTGTGTGTGTGTTAAACTGCATGTGATATACTGAGCTCATAATATCCAACTGTCCAGTGTTATGCACACTAACAATATGTGTGCCTCATATTTGTAGTTATTTCATCAAGAGCTGTGTTATGCCTGGCAAATAATTGGAAACCTGTGAACACTGACATTACCACATCCCCTTCTCTTTCTTTTCGCTGTTCCCATTAGGGGTCACAATAGCAGATCATATGTCTCCATGTCTTCCAGTCCTCTGCATCTTGCTGTGTCACACCAACCACCTACATGTCTGCTATCACGACATACATACACCTTATCTCAGGGCTTCCTCTTTTCCTCTTACCTGGCAGCCTCATCCTTTCCCAAATATACTCAGCATACCCCCTCATCACATGTTCAAACCAACATAATCCTGGCACTCTCTGGCTTTGTCTCCAAGCTGTCCAACCTGGGCTGACCCCCTAACATGCATATTCCTCATCCTGTCCACCCTCGTCACACCCAGCACAAATCTTAACATCATTAACTCTGCTACTTCCAGCTATGACTTGTGCCTTTTTTTCAATGCCAATGTCTCCAACCCATATAACAGCTGGCCTTACTACCCTCTCGTAGACCTTCCCTATCACTCTTAATGGTACTCATCTGTCACAAATCACTCCTGACACTCTTCTCCACCACCCGCATCCTGTCTGTACTCTCTTCTCCACCTATCCCCCACACTCACCATTACTCTGAACTGTTGTTTCCAAGTATTTAAACCTATCCACCTTTGCAAACTGTACTCCCTGCATTCTCACCATTCCTTTCTTCCTCCCTCCCATTCACACACATATATTCTGTCTTAGTCCTGCTGACCATTTTTCCTCCCCTGTCTAGACCATACTTCCACCTCTCCAGGGTCTCCTCAACCTGTTCCCTACTCTCACTACAGACCACAATGTCATCTGCAAACAGCACAGTCTACAGGGTCTCCTGTATGATCATGTCTGTCAACCTGTCTATCACCACTGCTAATAAGAAAGGGCTCATAGCTGATTCCTGATGTACTCCCACCTCCACCTTAAGCATACCTGTCACTCCCAACTCAGAACTCACCGCTATTACACTAGCCTTGTAC
Source organism: Protopterus annectens (assembly GCF_019279795.1). Classification (NCBI taxonomy): domain Eukaryota; kingdom Metazoa; phylum Chordata; order Ceratodontiformes; family Protopteridae; genus Protopterus; species Protopterus annectens. Next base: position 1,374,704,587 of record NC_056729.1, read on the forward strand.
ATATCCTGTAGCATTCTTATGGATTCCTCCACCACTCCTGACCACCTCATACAATACCACAACTCCTCTCTAGGCATCCTGTCATACGCTGTCTTTAAGTTCACAAAGACACACATAGCTACTTCCAACCTTCTCTGTGCATCTCCTTCAACAATCTGTGAGCAAACATCACATCTGTACCACTCTTTCCTGGCATGAAACCATACTGCTGATCAGTAATCCTCATCTCCCTTCTTAACCTAGTTTCCACCACCCTTTACCATTATCGCATGCTGTGACTGATCAATGTTATCCCTCTGTAGTTACTACAGCTCTGCACACCACCCTTATTCTCATAATCAATACCCAAACACATTTTATCCACTCCTCACACATCCTCTCACTTTCCAAAATACAGTAAACACTCCGGTTAAAAAGATCACTGCCATTTCTCCTAAACACCTCCATGCTTCCACAGGTATGTCATCTGGATCAATAGCCTTTCCATTTTTAATTCTCTTCATAGCTATCCTTACTTCCTCCATGATAATGTGTTGCACTTCCTGATTCTCCATAACCACATAATCCAACCTTCTCTATCTCTCTCTCTCTCTCTCTCTCTCTCATTCTCTTTATACAACAACCCATCAAAGTACTGTTTCCATTTGTTCTGCACACTCTCCTCGCTCGTGAGTACATTTCCACCATTATTCTTTATCAACCTTATTTCCTGCACGTCCTTCCTAGCTATGTGCCTCTGTCTAGCCAATTGGTACAGGTCCTATTCTCCATCCTTGGTCTCCGACCTTGCATACAACCCTTCAGATGCCCCATCCTCAGCATTTGCCACCACTCTCTTTGCCATGCACCCCATCTCCTCATACTCCTGTCTACTTTATTCATCTGTCTGACAGTACCACTTCTCCTTCGCCAACCTCTTTCTCTGTATACTCCCCTGTACTTCCTCATTCCACCACCAGGTCTCCTTGTCCTCCTTCCTCTGTGCAGATGTCACACCAGGCCCCATACTACACATCTCCCTTACTAGCTCAGATGTAGTTACCCAGATATTTGCTAACTTGTTACTGCCACCCATTGCCTGTCTTAACTCTTCCCTGAACTCAACCTCACAATCACCCTTTCTCAGTATCCACCATTTGATCCATGGTGCTGCCCTCACACTCCAGCCCCTCTTCTTGATCACCAACATCATCCCACAGACCAACATTCCATGCTGCCTAACTACACTTTCCCCTGTCACCAGTTTACAGTTTCCAGTCCCCTTAAAACAGGCCCACCTGCATAGGAGATAATTCATCTATGTGCATCTTCCTTCACTCTTGTACATCAGCCTATGCCCCTCAGTCTTGTAAAACTATGTATTCACCACAACCATGTCCAACCTTTTTTGCAAACTCCACCACCATCTCACCTTCTCCATTCCTTTGCTTAACTCCATACCTACCCATCACTTCTGCATCTCCTCTGTCCCCTTTACCAACATGCCCATTTAAATCTGTTCCAATCACCACTTTCTTACCCTTGGGTACACTCATCACCACTTCATCCAACCACTCCAAAGTACGTCTGTCTCATCCATCACACACACAATTAGCAGAGCGTATGCACTAACAACTGTCATCATTACACCATCAATTCCCAGCCTCCATAACATCACTCTACCCGACACTCTTATCACCTCCACAAACACTCTTGGCATAATATTTCCTCAGGTTAACCCCTACACCAGTTCCCCTCCCATGCACACCATGATAGAGCTATTTATACCTGACTCCGATAAACACAGCCATACACCACTTCCATCTGGTCTGTGGCACACACAATATATGAACCTTTCCTCTGTCCATCATATCAGCTAGCTCTGTCCACATACCACTCATACTCACAACATTAACAGTTTCTACCCTCACTACAACACTCCTAGCCTTTCTCCTCTCTGCTTGCCATATGAGTGTCAGACATCCTCCAGGGTATGTCTGTGAATGCAAAGGCTACTGTACTATCAAATGACATATGTGTGTTACAGCAATATGAAGAAAGTGTCACCAATTCTGGCCCATATCCCACCGTGTATGTGCGGTGTCCTCCAGATGTCCTGCCCTAACAGGTTGACATGAATGACTGAGCAGCAATAGTGTAATTGCACTGTGCCACACTGACATAGAACAGAAATGTATAGTTCATATTCCTTTCCTCTAGTTCATAGGTTAGTACCAGGCTAACTGCCTTTGTGGGCAATTTTAAGCCTAGCTAATTACCCCATGTGAGAATCAAACCCCACACTTTGTATTTGTAAGGTAAATACTTTAACCATTATGCCACTCTCCCTCCCAAGAGTAGGTATTACCTGTGCATATGTATGTATGGATAGGTGTACCTGACTGCCTCATAACAACTGACATGGGATGCAAAATGTCAGGTAAATAAGCTGTACGTGTTGTACACGTGTGTAATCTTAGTTTCTGTGCATCCAACAGAGTTACACTTCTACAGCTAATGGTTGTTGCATTGCCCTGACACAGACATGGGTATTAGAATAAGCATGAGTATCACGTTGAAAGTGGAGAGGTGTCCAACTGTGTTATGACCTTGTGTCCATGCCTACTACAAACAGATATATGACCACCCGCATAGCTGTATGGCCTCAGCAATACCTTACTTGTAAAACCTGTCTCCACCAAAGTAGAGTAATCCCCTTTGCTGGACAGCAGCAATGCAGAAAGCACATAATGGGATGCTATATTGGCTGTACAGGGCAAAGTAGGATCATGCACCTACTGGGCAGTGTGTCAACCTTTGTCTGAATGAGCATATTAGGTCACAGGTGGATTACTGTAAGGCTAACTATGAGTACAAATTGGACACATTCACTAAAAGCAATCACAAGGCCATCTTCACATATGTCTGCAGTCTCAGAGGCAACAACCCAACCCACCCTGTAATGGTGTAATGGTGGTCAGTCACACCACTTACACACACACACAAACTGTAGCAGACAGATTTAGGGCAAACATCACCTCCCCCCCGGCTCACTATCAGTATAGGTGGATATGCACAGCACAAGCACTCCTCCCCTCATCATTATGGATCAGGTGCAAACTGCCTAATCAAAGTTAACAAAAGCAAGTCCTCTTGGTGCCTGATAACATTCCTGTCTGCATCCTACATGAACCCAAGCATATGCTTCCTGCTCCATTATACACTGTATGCAAGCAAAGCCTGAGCACCATTGACATCCCATCTGCAAGGAACACAGCCACCATCATCCCTCTACACAAACATCAATGATGGATGGTGGTTTATGCAATGTACTGGCCCTAACTGGGGGGGAACATGACGCATCAGGACAAGGAGTACAATGCATGTCAATACAGTGCTGCTAGGTACAGGGGTATGCTGTGTTTGTAAGTGGTGGATAACAATAGGCAATATTCATGTGCTGGCTCTGTAAAGAACTCTTGGCAATGTCTGAGATCCTGTGATGTGTTTCCCTGTTTATGTTTTCCAGGTGCCATGCAGAGGCAACCTGCATACACTACTGCGGAGACATCACAGAAGCTGTAACAACATACTATATTGTTCTTTTTGGCCATAGCCGGTAAAATCTGTGGGAGTGGACTGCCCTGCGGGATGATCTTGTCAACAGAGTGAACATCTTGGGCCACCATGGATGAACATGCAATCAGGTCAGTCATAGAGCAACTGACCTGATACGTCGTGCCTGGCAAAGAGTTGCTACTGTAGCGAGGGACCATACTGCTACTGGTGAGGGTCCAGCCACACAGGCCCCACTTACAGAAACAGAGGAGCTCCTTGCCAACCTTGGGGTAGCCCCCACACTACATCAAACATGTGAAACACCAGTTGTGGAGGTGGGTGGCACCCAGGCCACAGGCAAGGAGCATGCAGATAAGGCCAAAATGCACATCAATGTAATGAGGTAGCAGTGAAACTGTCTTCTATAGAGTCTCTAGATGCATATGTCAGTGCAAAATGGATTAGTGGGTGGGGTTTAGTAATGCACACAAGTGCACATCTGTGGTGAAGGACAGCAAATTGTATAATATTATAGTGTGTACTGTACCTGTGCAGAAACGTAGCATTCATCTTGTACCAATGCCATATGTGAATACGCTGACAATACCTCTCCTCCACAAATACATAGGTCCCTCTGGTCTGCACATGAGGCAGCAGCCTGAAGCCAGTAAGTACGGGATTTTCCTGTTGTGGCTCAACATTAGCCCAAGCATGTTAAGGTCATGCATGTGACCATGCACACAACTGTTACACTCATCCAATGGGCAGTATCTGCATATTCAGTTGCAGTGGTGCTTGCTGCATTGCATCACGATGGTCATCGCAGAGACCTATATGCAGGAGCTGTCACATATCTGTAGCATACCTCACAACCTGTCATTGCAGGACATTGGGACAAAGACTGACAAAATGGGTGGACAAAGGCCAAAAACTAGGCTCATATTGTATAAATTAGTGTTATATAAATGGTGTACACATCTGTTAGAATGCCAGGTATTTGTGATATACAAAAATGAGAGCACAATAGACAATTTCAAAATCCTGCCAATCTGTCATGTGAACTATAACCTGTACAATTCATTTGTAAAGCAAACAAATCTCTTATGGGAGCAATAATGATACATAATTATACAACCACCTAGATGCATATGTGCACAGGGAGAAGCTAATACTGTGCTGACGCAGCTTTTGATATAACTACAGCATTACATCTTATTGGGTACACACCTGCCATCAATTACAGGGACTCTTTGACTGACAGCAAATAACAGTCAACTGTCTTACCAGGATTATCCTAACATATACCCAGTTCCCTGCTGCAGCAACAGCCATGCTCCACATAGAGCTGATAAGGCTGCTAAGGGACCACATTTTTGAGATGTATCAGCCTGGAGAAGGGTACCAAAACATTTCCACAGCATTGCATATACCATGGAACACAGTGCAGGCAGTCATCAAAAGGTGGTGAAAATATGGGGCAACAGTGACATTGCAAAGGAGTGGACATCCCTCCAAATTCTATGAGAATGCAACACCAAAACTGAACAGGGAAGCTGCCAGGAGCCCTACAGCAACAGTGAAGGAGTAGCAGGAATCTCTGGCAAGTACTGGGTGTGTACTACATGTGACAACAATCTTCCATGGTCTCCATATGTCTCACCTATAGGGTAGGGTTGGAAGATGGCAGACGTTCCTCACACCAAGCAATATTCAGGCCTGGAGAAAGTCTGAAACCAATGCATCAGGTCTCCAAAAAGCAAGTGGGAAAATGTGTTATGGTCATATGGTACCTGGTTTGAACTCATTGACCACAATTCTGACAGGTTTGTATGGCACAATAACACCACTGCGCATCACCACAACAACACCACTCCCATGGTGAAGCATGGTGATGGCTGTGTCCTACCTTGGGGTTGCTGTTCACAAGCTGGATCTGTGGCTGTAGGCAAGTTGGAGGGGATTATGAACAGTTCCAAACACTGGTCCATTGTGGTTCCATTCCTTCTGGTCTCTGTCACATAGCTGTAGATGGAGAGGAATTCCACCTTTCCACACAACAATGGCCCAAACCATAGATCCAAATCAGCAAAAGGATGGCTTTACCAGAACACATGCAATGTTCTCCACTTGCCCAGCCAGAGCCCACACCTACATTTATTTATTTATTTTATTTTATTTTACATTTGTTAACTGGGAAAGTCCGACTGGATATAAGTCCATTTTCAGCGGAGGCCCGGGGAGAAAAGCTCCAGACATACATAGGTTCATAGGTTGATCCTAGGCTATCTGCCCTAGGGCATTTATAAGCATAGCCAGAGTGTGTTTGGCTTTCACCACCCTTTTAGATTAGTTGACTGTACCTCTGTATAGTAGGTCACAGAAGGTAGCCCTTTTAAGGTTAGTTTACTGTACCTCTGTCAAGCAGGGACACAGAAGAGATCCCAGGGGTAAACTTACAATCTCCCATCCACTCGTCAAGATTTCTCTTGAAGAGGGTCAGTGAGGGGCTCTGCCTAACATGGATTGGGATTTTGTTCCAGAGTAAGGGGAGCCTCTGGGATATGAATCTATCCCTCCAGCATGTCCTATTTATTTCTGTGCTGAGGTTCAAGTCCCTGAAGCATGTAGCTCTAAGGGATTTGGATTTCCTAAGGTGAAGCATGTCCATTAATTCTGGGTTGGACATGGCTTTATACGTCAGACACAGATCACCTCTGAGTAGGCGGTACGCAACTGAGTAGAGCTGGAGTTTCTTTAGCCAAACTGCATAGGGCATCTGTTTGAGCCCCTTGATCCTCTTGGTGAGATACTTTTGGGGTCTTTCCAGTTGCTGAAGTTGTCGGGTAAGGTACATCCCAAATGGGGCATTGTACTCAATTATGGGCCTGATAAGAGATGAGTAGAGGGGCAGAATGATCTCTCTTGATCTAGATGTGAACCCTTTCATGATTAGGTGGGCTATATAGAAGGTCTTTCTAACCACTTTGGCAATGTGATTGTCAAAGGAGAGATTGCTATCTACTTGGGTCCCTAAGTCCCTAATTAACTTCTTTTGTACTTAATGGATTACCACCTATGTGGTAATTTGTGGACACTTTGTTTTTCCCAAAGGGCATGACTATGCACTTTTTGACATTTAGCTTTAGGCCATGGCTCTGGCACCAGTTATCCGTCTCTGTGAGACCCTTTTGGAGGATGCTTGTGTCAGCCAGAGAGTCGATTACAGCACCCAGTTTGCAGTCATCTGCGAACTTGGTCAGCCATAGTCCACCTGTGTTAGCCTGTACCTCAGAGAAATATATACCGAGCAAGAGAGGTTCCAGGACTGAGCCTTGTGGGACACCACTTGCATCTGGTTTAGAGTCTGACATGGCACCTGATATTCTGACCATGTGGGTTCTATCCCTGAGCCAGTTTGCAACCCATCTTGTGACATAGGGGTTGATATTTAAGCTGATGAGCTTATTTATGATGCCCGAGTGGGGTATTGTGTCGAAGGCTTTTGCGAGGTCCAGGTAGGCTGTGTGGACTACCTTCCCTTCATCTATGGCTTTGGTAACTGTTTCAAAGAAGTCGACCAGGTTCAAGAGGCAAGATCTGCCCTTAACAAAGCCGAACTGGGTAGGATCCAGTGTCTGGAGGTTCCCAATGTCTTTGTTTATGATTTCCATGATGATACGCTCCATAGCTTTGCAGACCAGGCTAGTCAGGCTTATAGGGCGATAGTTTCCTGGGTCTGTTGTGGCACCACCTTTTATGGAGTGGGACCACTGTTGCTGTAGGCCATTCCTTGGGTACATATCCTGTAGTAAGGCTGAGATTGAACAGTGACTTTATATGAGGGTTTAGTTCTTCTTGGAGCTTGTGTAAGACGCAGCCTGGAACACTGTCTGGTCCCATTGATGCTGTGTTTTTTGCTTTGGAGAGGGCAGCTCTCACCTGTGCATCTGTGATCTCAGGAAGGCTACACCCTGTTGGGATAGACATTTGCTCTTTTGGGGGGAAGGGGGAGAGAAGTTTGCACTGAACCTTTCTGCCAGAATGTTGGCAATGTCTGTGGGTTCAGTGTATTTTTTGTCATTTTGCCTCCCAGGTTTCTGACATAACTAATGAAGGCCTTGTGATTATCTTTAGTGTCTTGTGCAATTTTTTCTTTCGAAGCTGGCCTTAGATGATTTTATGAGGGATCATAGTTTCTTGGTAGTACTGATCAGTGACGCCTTCCCTTTTTGGGATTTTGCTCTGTCATGTAGTAGCTTTCTCCTTCTGTTGTATAGCTTATTTATGGCTGGGGTCCACCAGACAGGTCTCCTGCCTTTGGAGGAGTGAGTCTTGGTTTTATTTGTGATAGCAAGCTCCATGCATTCCTGTAGGTGTCCATAGAATGCTTTTGTAAAGGATTCTGCATTTTGGGCCTTATTTTCCACTGGCCCGGGGGCTTTGAAGGATTCCACCTCAGTTTTGAGAAGTGTGAAGTTTGCTTTTGAGAAGTTCTTCACCGTGGTTTCCTTGGCTAGGGGTGGGGATGGAATATGGATATCCAGTGAGATTTGTTTATGGTCTGATCTTACCAATGAGGGGTATACCTCTGGTGTGGAACATAGAGACCCCATGTTGGTGATGACCAGATACAATATGTTTTCCCCTCTTGTGGGAGTGGTGACCAGTTGTTCCATAGCATTTGAGTTTATAAATTCTAGTAACCATTGGACGAGGGTGTTTGGGCTTGAGTAGTTTTCCCAATCGATGTTTGGGTAGTTGAAGTCACCCAATATAATAGTGTTTGGAGAGACCTTCATATTCTCCAGTGTTCTCAGGAAAACCGAGTGAGGTTCCTGTGTTTGGGAGGGTGGTCTGTAGCAATCTACAAACTGAAAGGCAGTTTTTCCCACTGTTAGTTGCACATGGATGGTCTCCGATGCTTCATGCAGTGCCACTAACCTGGAGGTGTGGGTATCTTTGATAAATATGGATACTCCCCCAACTTTTGTGGTTCGGTCCGAGTTTTACATAGCATGTATACATACAGTGAAATATTATAAAATAGACATTTGTTCACAATGTATACACGCATGTTCAAGATTTTCTAGAATACACACAGGAAATAGTTGGAAATTATTAACTGATAAGGGAGATCACATACATTTATAGTGGTTCATATACATGGTTGAGTCAGGATATCATCCTTACTTTACTGCTTTCCAGTAGGTAAGAGACATATACTCAGTTTTCTAAACAGTTACAGAATCAGAGCAATACAATAAAAGTTTCTTCCTGTAATAAGGTTTTCATTTATAGTTGATATTTGAGTGGGGGTTAGTCAGGGTTTGTGCAGGGACAAAGCCAATGCATTTTTAGGTGTTTTTTTTTAAGAGATATTTTGAATTGGGTTACGGAGGGAACTGTAGTAAGTTCTGCAGGAAGTAAGTTCCAGGTTTTACCAAAAGAGTTGGAAAATAATGATTCACCAGCTGAATTGTTGAATTTAACAGTTTGTACTAGGATTCTGTTGGAAGAGCGGAGTGTTATTAGGTTACTGTAGGGAGTGATACTATTTTTCAGTATGGGTGTACTGTCTGGTTGGTAGAAACTTTGTGAACAACTATTAGTTGGTTATATTTAAGTTGGTAGGGTAGTTCAAGCCAGTCTAGTGATTTAAGCTTTTGGCAGTGATGGGTTCTGTAAGCTGATCCTGTTGCACATCTGGCAATATTATTGTAGCAGCTAGTAAATTTATTGAGGTCTGATTTGCTTAGGTTTGCGAAGATGGGTGAGGCATACAGAAGGGTTGATAGCAAATGTGTATAGGCAATCACAGTCCTAGCAGATGGGGTTAGGAATTGTTTAATCTTGTATAAAGACCCTAGTTTCTTTTTAACTGTTTTAATAGTTTTGTCGATGTGAGCATCAAACTTAAGGTTGTTGTTGATTACTCCTAGTACTTTAGTACAAGGTTCTAGGGAGATTATGGTACCATTGTTAGATGTTATGGTGAGAGATGGTAAAGGGACCATGCGAGTGGGGGTGAAGAGTAACAGCTTGGTTTTATTTGGGTTTAATAGTAGATGGCAACCAGTGAGCCATTTCTCTACTTTGTTGAAGGTGTTTTGGGATAAAGATTGTAAGTCTGTGGGGGAGGTGACAATGCAGATTAGGGTTGAGGCATCTGCATACTGAATACACATTGCATCTGGGATGACTCTGTGCAGATCATTAATGAAGATGGAGAATAGGAGGGGACCTAATATAGATCCCTGGGGGAATCCAAGGGTTATTGGAAAAAGAGAAGATAGGTTATCTTTCCATAGTACAGCTTGTTGTCTGCCACTTAGATAAGAATGAAACCAGCTAATGGGCAGGTTATCTATGCAGAGTGTTTTTAGAGTAGCTGGTGGTTTATCATGTTGAATGCTTGGAAAGGACTATGAAGAGGGCTGAAGAAAGCTTGTTGTTATTACAGTTTTGATTTATTGTGTGAGAGAAGAAAAGAAGGGCTGAGGTTGTACTATGGCAAGGTCTAAATCCGTGCTGGGAGGGGCTAGGAGATTGTTCTGATTAAGATAGGCTAGAAATTGTTTATTGATACATTTTCCCATTATTTTAGCTAATGGTGACAGGATGGCTATAGGCCTGTAATTTGAGAGTATAGTGGAATTTCCCCCTTTATGGAGAAGAATAATGTGGGAGATTTTCCAGATGGAGGGTATATAAGCTTCAAGAATAGTTCTATTGATTAATATTGAAATGGGGTATGCTATTTCATTAGCAGCTTTTTGGAGATATTCTGTGGGTAGTAGGTCTGTGGAAAGGGTGGTAGGTTTCAGTTTCTTAAGTATGGACCTAATAAAAGATGTTGGGACTGGGTTGAACTTGAAGGGGGTGTGATTATTGTGTGTGGGATTGGTAAAACTTGGGGTATTGGGAGCTAGTTTGTTGGCAAGGGATTGCACGGTTTCTGTAAAGAAAATGTTAAAGCTGTTAGCAACAATTTTTGGAGGTTCTTGGAGGGTAGTCAAGGGGTAGGGGTAGATGATTGTCCTGAGTGTTGAAGTTTATTTATGCATGACCAACATTTTTGTGGATGATTTTGGTGTTTTGTTGCAGGTTACAGTAGTATTTTTTTTTTTTTGTCTAGAATAGTGGACTTCTTTGTATCATTTCTTAGTTGTTTATATATGAAGTGGTCTTTTGGGGATTTAGTGGTTCTCCAGGAGGCCCATGCTTTATTTCTGCAAATTATTTTTTGTCTCGTATCATTTGACAGCCATGGTGCTACTTTATTATTGGTTCTGATAGTACATTTGGGAGCATGGTTATCCAAAATAGCAAGAAATTTAGAGTTAAAGTATGAGACTGCTTCATCTAGTGGAAGCAGTTTTAGGTCAGTCTAGTCACATGAGTTAAGTTCAGTTTGGAATTTAGTCTGAATAAAGTTCTTATTACTCCTAATGGTTTTGACGGTAGATTGTTCAGGGATGTCATTTCTTTTCCTGATTATATAGGTCAGGAAGTCGAGTGGCATTCCGAAGGACATGCGTGAATAGGCATGCCTTCGTTGAAGGTTGGGCATCGAGCTGGCAAGTCAGCACCATGAAAATCTACTGCCAATCATTAGTGGACCGGAGTTCCGCTGTGGCGACCCCTAACCGGGAAAAGCCGAAAGACAACAACAACATAGGTCAGGAAGTGATCACTGATATCCTCAGGTAGAGTGCCTGCTTTACATATATGGGGTTGGTTGTTTATTAATATCCAGTCTAAGATACTTTATTTTTTGTTAGGCTTATTGATTCTGGTATGGGAAGATATGATCTGGGAGAAGCCATGCAAATTTATATGGGTGGTGGGGAAGTCTGAAGAACAGGTGTTCCAGTCAATATTAAATTCCCGAGAACAGTAGTTTCTTGGGGGCAGTTAATGGACAGCCATTGGAGGATGTCCTCCAAGGTATTTGTGTTGTTACTTGGAGGAATATAGATACACGCAATGTTTATAGATTTGTACCTTAGTGATGAGTATTTCTGCATTGCCAGTTAGCAAGGCATGTGGAGTACTAGTTTTGGTTACTTCTAGTGTGGATTTATACAAGATGGCTACATCCAATATTAAATATGCAGAATGACCTAAAGAGGGGAGTGCACAGGAGATACCCTTGCAATCTGACATAGTTGGAGGTGTCTTTCAAGAGAGAGTGTATAAACATTGGCAAGTCAAGATGTGCCATGCTGATAGACACTTACCCAAGAGGACTAAATGCTGTAATGAAATCAAAAGGTGCTTTAACAAAGTATTACTTTAAGGGTATGCACACTCATGCAACCAGCCTATTGTACTTATTGCATTTACCATATGTTACCCGTGAATGATGTGTATGTTCTTCAGTTGGATTGCACAGGTTGTATGTCATATGAAATGAGGGAAATGTTATGACCTGATTTCTGAGGTCTCATGTGATATATCACAAAATCCTGGCATGTTAACAGGGTTGTGTACACTTGATATATTCACTGTAAGCTTGGGAAGTTGTTTGAGTAACCGCCTTTGTTTTAACATACATGTACTGCAGGTTAAGCAGTCTGCACCTCAAATTATGACATTAATTAGTGGTACCATTCCACACGTCATCCCAGTAATATATCAGACAAACACAGGAGTTATGGGGAACAGACCAAAGATATGAGCCAGACATCTAGACATTCATCAAAACTCTGTACAGTTGGGAGGTATGTTCTGTAGGAGTTGCCACAGTGCTATACACATGAACAGCAATAATGTTTACATGGGTGCAATGTGTGCTAGGTGAAGGCCCATCACCTGCTAACACCACTCACATATCCCAGAGGTATATATTAGTAGAAACAGTAAGTGGAAAGAGCTCCACTGCATGATGCTGAGGGTCTGTCCAGATTGTGTATGTTATTGTCTGACTGTGTGTCGTGAATGTTCCCAGCTGGCTAATGTGAGGTCTATGTAATGACTTTGGGGCACCTCATGTGTGTGTGTGTGTGTGTGTGTGTGTGTGTGTGTGTGTGTGTGTGTGTGTGTGTGTGTGTGTGTGTGTGTGTACCAGCAAACCTTATAGTACAGGTAGTAATTTATATATTTTGTTTTGTCCTCACAGGTGGACATGGTGGCCACAGTCCCTCTCACTCTAATCCTGATGTCAGTGTCTCTGCAGACTCTGAACATGATGATGCTACAATTGAGACACAGGTGGGTTTATCAGGGGCTGAATCTGTGCTATTGATTGGCATCCTACTATTGTCAATCCCACCCCACACACAGTCGCAATGCCCACACATACCCCATCACCAGTGGCCACAGATAATGGACAGTTGGCAGGTGGTGGCATGGAACAGGTTAGTGTGGTGACTATGGCAAGTGAGGGTGTAGGCATTAGCCATAGCCATAGTGCTTGAGAGGACCCACACAGGCAAATGGGCAGGGGAGCTCAGATGAGGATTGCAGCCCATCATGCCCCTGTTGCAAGTGCCACAGCAGCAGTCACCAGATGCATATTTTAGGCTGTCATGGAGGCACAGGCATGTAATGAATGTAACTCCAGACATATATGCAGGGTCGTGGATGAGCACATCCCTGGTATCTGTGGCGATATTCGTGAACTCACTGTGGCTACCCGTGAACATACTGAGATCATGAATAGATGGTGGGGGGAGGCCTTGGCACTTCTTGACCATGGAATATCTGTGCTTGAGCATTTGGTGGGGGATGGTCAACAGCCACATGGACGTAGGGCAGCACCATGATCAGCTGTGGGTCTACATGGCCATGCACCATCATGTTCCCATACTGGCAGTATCATCAGCACTACTGAAAGTGGTGTGCTGTCCATGCCATGATGCAGCAGGCCATGGGCACATGGTCCTGGCCAGTTCCAACAGGGACATGGATCCAGCAGACAGCAGTCACCATTGGGAGTAGTACTGCATCTGGACATGGCCTTGGTGGTGCCGAGGAGAACGCTGGCAGGGCCAGTTCCTGTGTCCATGGTTGGAGATGGTAAACTGTACACCCTACCGTGCACGGCTCACAGCTGTCCAAACTACTCCTGTGTAGGGTGGCCACATGGCATGACTGTGTGCATACAAACACACACACATCACCATCAAACAAGTCACCTCCACACACACACACACACACACACACACACACACACACACACACACACACACACCACCCCTGCACAGCCCATTTAATGACCACCCCACAAACACACATACATGATGTCAACCGTATGGCCCAGCCTAGGCCTCTGGCAAACCCACACCACACCCTGTGCATATGATAATACATGTGCCACATCCCTGTCATCCATAACATTGATGCAGGGACATGCTAATATGGGTCTGATGCACAGGGTGAATATAGTACAGTGTAGCTATATAATACTATGTATGGTGCTGTATGCTTGCATTTGTTATGGGTACATGTACAGATGTATGTACCTTATTAGCCAGGATGCATTATTGCTGTTAGTACCACTGACTGAATGTAGTCTGACATGCTGTATTCTGTTTGTGCTCTAGGTGTCTGTGTGTTTGCAGGCTGTGACCCTGCAGATATTCCCAAGAGGGAGTATGGCAGGGTGGGAATACACCAATCATGTCATAGGCAAGGTAGAGCTTTATATGTACATATACCAGGTGTTTATGCATGCAACAGTGTGTGAGGGACACTGTTGTCAGACAGTGCGATCTTGCATACATACACCTTGTCACAGACAGGTAGCTTTCAGACATGTCAGCTCAGTGCTGTGTAGTACCACAGGCTCATACATACAGAACAGGTTACTGCAGTACTGTCAGCAGGTCCCTCACAAGTGTAGCTATTATATTAACTGCAACAAATACACCTGTCAACACCTGTTGGCCTTGCCATTTCTTTCTCATACACTCAACCCTGATGCAGTTGATGAGGGCATGCATGATACTGTGTATGATAGGTTTGTGGTATGTATTCCTGAGTTCACCTGGTGGAACAGGGAGACAAAATGGTATATCCTTTGCATACACACAGTAATGACTGACATGGGAGATCTGCACACAGTAATATAAACACAGCTGGCAATAGACAGATTAATAAACCTACATTTCCACCATGATGTACTGTACTACTACATACACATGACATGCTCCACATAGATTATATGCATGGGACCTAACATACCACCTCTTACAACATGCAATATTCTGAATGCCTTCATGGATGGTGAGATAGCTCACCAGAAATAGGATGTGGATTCATGTATTTCTCCTACAAACCTGGACAAATGATAGTGTAGTAGACATCATATCAGCAAGATGTTTCAGTGAGGTATGATGCCTATTGCTGGCGTGTGTGTCACTGCACTCACTGTGGCTGATTTGGCAACAATATCACATGCATGGGCATTGGTAAGGGACACAGATCACATATAGTTTCCAAACATCTGGATATTACATATACATCTGTACGGAGGACTGGTATGGCGTGCACAATAGTTTAACATGCTGCATGTGAGGAAGATGCCTTTACCACGCTGTATAAAGTAATGCCATCAGGAGGTGGTAAACAGGCATGAATGGTACTCAAGTCAAAATGGTATCAACCAAGCAGGATATGATTTTCACCCAATGACACACACAGTTACCAGTATTGAGATTATAACTCCTACCTATCTAGTTATTTATATTATAGTGTTACGCAGTTATCAGATGCACCATAGAGCTTACATAATTTCACCTAGTCCCAAGGTATTTCTAAGGTGAATGACATCAGCAGGCCTAAGAAAGTAAGGTGATGGGTGGTTTACAGGGTGGTACACAATGCAGAATGGTAAAACACACACATTATGTGACTCTCACACAAACAAGCGCACACACAAACAGTTGCCAGTAGTGAGAGTAGACACTCTACCTATCTAGCTATTTCTACTATAGTATTACACAGTTATCATTTGCGCCATGAAGCTTACATAACTTCACCTACTCCCAAGGTACTTCTAAGGTGATTGCCATCAGCAGGCCTAGTAAAGTAGGGTGATGGGAAGTTTACAGGGTGGTACACAGCTCAAAATGGTATAAAACACACAGTATATGATTCCCACACAAGCACACACACAATCACCAGTATTGAGATTAGAACACTGGCCTATCTAGTTGTTTCTACTATAGTGTTATGCAGTTATCACATGCACTACAGAGCTTACTGGGTTGATAATTGGCCAAAGGTGCTGATAACTGCACAGCTGAGGTAAACTGTTACAGGTGCCAGACAGTCTGCCTTCAGTTTTCCCTTAGATCTTGCTAGTTCTTTCTCTCCTGCACTTCAGTTAGCCTAATAGCTTTACACTTCAACAGGTATGTTTATCAATTATTGTAGCACACCTGAGAGCCATCAGCAGTAGTCGTTCCTCACAGAATTACCTCCAGTACTTAGTAGTTATGACAACCCCTCCTGGCATGATTAAAGTGCAGTTCTCTGTGAGCTTGCCCATTAACCTTGTGTACTTGGGCATTCTGAGGCTCTGTTGCAACTGCCTCATGTACACAGACAACCCTCTCCTCTAAACTCTCAACACTCAGATTTGTGAGAGATACCTCCATATCATTGAATTGGAAGATATGTACTCTCCAGCAAAGACTGGACTAGTTGGTCAAAAGGGGATGGGTCAACACCTGCAACACACCACATGGAACACATACCCCTCCAGAACACCCACTATCACAGCTCTGACATACAAACAATAACCATACACTCACTTTCACAGAGGCACTCAATAGACATTTACCCGAACAGTGGAGACCACCAAGACAGACACCTACTCAACCACCACAACACAGCACAAACCACAGGACACATATCTCACCTACACAGTGTGCCCCTCAACCTAAGCTCTGAAGGCCAACCACCTTGCCTGATTCAGTAATCATAGGTGAATCACTAGTGAGGCACACAGATGTCCTACTCACTAGGTTGAACGTGGAGGAGGTAGTAGTCAGCTGTCTATCAGGTGCCAGAATCCAGCACATAACACACCCAGTCAGGTTACTCCACAACAACTACAAGTATCACTCTGTCATTTTCCATGTGTGTGTGAATGAGCTGAGACACACCTCCATGGACTATATGAAAAGAGACATGGTGGAGCTCTCAGATTATGTGGACCAAACAGGTATGACAGTAGCCCTGAGCAGTATATTACTGTCACCCAGAATGATACCACAGTGCAAACAACAAATGATTGACTTCAACAATTGGCTTAAATGTCTGGTGTCACTCTCATGGGATCCAGTATCTGTGTGCTTGGGATGACATGACTGACAGACTGCGATGGCTTGCCAGAGATGGCCTGCATCTGTCACCCCTGGGTTTCCAGGTACTGGCTAAGTGTCTTGCCACTCCTATAATGCCTTTTTAGCCGGTGTTCCAAATCACATTACCACCGTAATAGCTATACATATATGCAGTCAGAGGATCATGCTGCTCAACACTAGACATCTACATTTTGAGATGCAGCCACTCGAAACACTCCTCAAAATGGAGAACATTGACATTTGTGCTGTAATGAAGACCTGGTTTACAGCAGCAGACAGCACCCCTGCACTACCAGCCTATAACTCGTTCTACACCTGTCAGCCCCAAACCATGGACCACAGCTACAAAGGCAGTGGTGTCTCCATATTAATAATGAATACGCACACATTCAGAATAGTATCCCAGCATAATGCATCTGAGATACTTCAGGTACAATTGACATTGGGTAATAGTGCAATCCAGGTCATAGCCTGCTATAGGTCCACATCCATGAACCTAGACTCTCAATCCACATTCCTCAACACCCTGGAAACTATCAAGGTCCAACCCAACACTCTCATAGATTCATAGGTTCATAGGTTGGTGCTAAGCTATCAGCCCTAGGGCCTATACAAGCCTAGCCATAACAATTCCCCTGGATATTTCTTCCCACAATATTTACTTCCTTGGACCCCTGTCTAGCAGGCTGACTGACATGATCCCTGGGATGAATTTCCTATCTCCCATCCAATCATCAAGGTTCCTTTTGAAAAGGGTCAAGGAGGTGCTCTGCTTGACATGTATGGGCAGTCTATTCCAGAGTATGGGGAGTCTCTGGGTCAGGAACCTATCCCTCCAGCATGTTTTGTTCATTGTGATGACAAGGTTTAGATCCCTGGAGTGTGAGGCTCTCAGGCATTGGGATTTCTTTAAGTGGAGCATGTCCAACAGCTCAGGGTTTGTCATGTCTTTGTATGTTAAGCAAAGATTGCCTATGAGTAGACGATATGCCACAGAGTATAGCTGGAGATTTTAGATGGTCAGTATATGGCATCTGCTTTAGGCTTGTGATTCTTTTAGTGAGGTATTCCTGTGGCCTTTCCAGCTGTTGTAGATGTCTTGTGAGGTACATACCAAATGGAGCATTATACTATATAATGGGTCTAATGAGATATGAGTACAGTGGGATAATGACCTCCTTTTTCCTGGATGAAAAGCCTTTAGTGATGAGGTGTGCCATAGGCTTTCCTGACTGTTGTGGTGATGTGGTTATCAAAGGTGAGACCACTGTCCACCTGTGTCCCTAAGTCTCTCATCACACTTTCGGTGTTTAGTGTACTGCCATCTATGTGATAATTTATGGGTACATGGTTTTTCCCAAAGGGGATAACTATGCATTTCTTGGCATTAAGCTTGAGTCCATGGCTCTGGCACCAAGCATCTGTTTCTGTAAGGCCCTTTTGTAAAATATCCACATCATTTGGAGATTCAATAATAGCTCCCAGTTTGCAGTCATCTGCGAATTTTGTTAGCCAGAGTCCCTTAATGTTGGCCTGTACTTCAGAGAAGTAGATGCCAAGCAAGAGCGGTCCCAGGACTGAACCCTGAGGTACTCCACTTGTCACTTGTCTGGAGCTGGATTTGGAGTCGGCTACTTTTACAGTCTGGGTTCTGTCAGTAAGCCAGTTAGCAACCTATCAAGTGATGTAGAGATTTATGCCCAGCTTTGTAAGTTTATCTATGATTCCAGAGTAGGGAATGGTGTCAAAGGCCTTGGCGAGATCCAGATAGGCTGTGTGGACCAACTTACCCTCGTCCACAGCTCTGGAGACTGATTTGAAGAAGTCAATCAGGTTCAGGAGACAAGATCAGCCCTTCATGAACCCAAACTGGGTGGGCTCCTGTGTTTGAAGATTGCCAATGTCTTTGTTTATAAGTTCCATGATAATGCGTTCCATGCCTTTGCAGATCAGGCTCATCAGACTGATGGGACGGTAGTTCCTGGGATCCAAGGCGGATCCCCCCTTGTGGAGTGGGATAACTGTAGCTGTGCACCACTCAGTGTGCATGAAGCCTGAGGTGAGGCTTTGATTAAACATGACACTTAGATGAGGTGCCAGGTTCATTTTGTAGTTCATGTAGTACACAGCCTGGGATGTCATCTGATCCCATGGATGCTGTATTCTTAGCTTTGGAGAGTGTGGTTTCTACCTGTGTGGCTGTGATTACCCGAATTTGGCAATCTTTTGGTATTGAGATGGGCCCTATAGGGGGGGGGTGAAGTTGGCACTAAATCGATCTGCCAGGATATTGGCAATATCCTTGGGATCAGTATATTTAATGCCATTCTGTTGTAGCTCAGAGCAGATCTGAGCATTGCCATTTAGATTCTTGACATAACTATAGAATGTCTTGTGGTTGTCTCTGGAATCTTTGACAATTTTATTTTCGTAACTAGCTTTTGAGGATTTTATGAAAGATCTCAGCTTCTTACTGAGGCTGGTAAGGGAGTTTTTTGCATCCTGGGATTTTCCTCTTTTCTGCAACAGTTTCTTCCTTTTGTTGTATAGTTTGTTTATGGTAGGGCACCACTAGATTGGCTTCCTTTTTTTGGAGGAGAGCATCTTGGTTCTATTTTGGATGGCACGATTCATGCACGAGTAGATGTGCTCGTACAGTGCCTTAGTGTAGGATTCAGCAGTCGAACTTTCAGATCCCGTCTGCATGAGTGTCATGAAGTTTGTCACTTCTGACCTGAGTAGCATGAAGTTGGCTTTGGAGAAGTTTTTTACAGAGGTTTCCTTACTGGGGGTGGGGGTGGGATGTGGATGTCAAGGGTGATTTGCTTATGGTCAGACCTGACCAATGAGGGAGTAACTACTGGTGTGGAGCATCTATGTCCCATGTTGGTAATGACCAGGTCTAGGATATTGGAGCCCCTGGTGAGACAATGGATTAGTTGAACCAGGGTATTGGAATTTATGAGTTTCAAGAACCGTTGGAAAAAAGTATTGGTACCTGAGCAGTTTTCCCAGTTAATGGTAGGGTAGTTGAAATCACCCAGTATTAGGGTGTTTGGTTGTATCTTAATATTTTCCAGTATGTTTATAAAGGTGTAGTGAGAATCTTGGGGCATGGTGGGGGATCTGTAGCAAGCTACAGTTTGGATTGCAGTCTTACCTAGTGTTAGTTGCACCTGGAGAATTTCAGATGCATTGTGTTGGGCAACTAGCCTGGAGGTGTGAATATCCTTGGTGAATATGGACACTCCTCCACCTTTACTGTTTCAGTCTTGGTTTAGTGACCGAAAAGTGCGGTAAGAGTTGTAGCCTGGTATTGCAGAGGTACTCTCTGGAGCCTTGAACCAGGTCTCAGTTACTGCACAGATATTGATGTTCTCCATTTTTAGGAGTGCCTCAAGAGAGTGCATTTTGAGGTTTAAACTTCTAGTATTTAGTAACATTACCATCATATTTGGCATGCTTGTATCTGTTATGGTGGTGGTATTGTCCTTTGAACCTTGCCAAAAAAAGGTACTATAGGGGTGGCAAGAGCTTTAGCCAGTAACCTGAATCCCAGGGGTGACATGCGCAGACCATCTCTGGCAAAGCATTGTGGTTTGTCAATCATGTCTTCCCAGGCAGACAAATACTGGATCCCCTTTGAATGACACCAGAAGCTTAGCTAATTGTTGAAGCCAATCATTTTGTCCTTATACTGTGGTATCATTCTGGGCGAAGGCAGGATGCTAATCAGGGCTAGGGTCATACCTGCCTGGGCCACATGATCCGAGAGCTCTTCCATGTCTCTTTTCATGTAGTCCAGGGAGGTACATCTCAAGTCATTCACTCCAACACGGGCAATGACAGAGTTGTATTTGTACTTGTGGAGTGACTTGAGTGCATGTGTTATGTGGCAGATCCTGGCACATGACAGGCAGCTGATTATAATTTTCTCCTTGTTCAGCCTGGTGAGTGGGACATCAGTGTGCCTGAATTTTCTCCTTGTTCAGCCTGGTGAGTGGGACATCAGTGTGCCTGACTATAGAGTCACCTATGACTAAAGTGTTGGGTACATTGTCTTGCCTTAGGGGCTGTTGTTGTGTGGCACACTGGTGTTGTGAGCTATGTGTCACTTTGGTTGTGACTGGTGTTTGTTTGCATTTCAGCTTCGGAAGTCCTTGTTGCTTTGGCAGGTTAATGTTAAGGGTCTCCGCATATGTGGGTTTAGTGTTGCTATGTGTGTGTGTTGATGGTGTGGGTTTTGAAGGGATATGTCTGCTTGAGGTGTAGTGCAGGTGTTAACCTTCTCCTCTTGATTGTCTAGTACAATCTTGGCTGGAGAGAACTTTGCTTCCAGTTTGGCTATGTAAGTGCATCTCTCACAGGTTGTAGTCTTGGGTGGTAGGAGGAGAGGGTTGTCTGTGTACATGAGGCAGTTGCCACATTGCCCCAGTATGCCCAGATTCACCAGGTGGACAGGAGAAATCACCAGAAGCTGACCCTTGAACATGCCTGTTTAGGTGCTTTTTTTGTAAAGTACAAGAGCTGTTTTCCCTTACCTTTGCAAGGTACTTTGCAATTATAGGCTGTTTAGTGCCTACGATTAATTTCTCCTTATTGACAAGGGGAGGTGAGTGATTGTATCAGTTTCAGGCTTCCTAGTGCTTTCCAGCAGGTTCTAGAGCAAGTGCTAGTCTCAGGGGTTCAGATTTTAGTGCTCCTACTGAGAGACCAGCTAGTTCTAAGGGTAAATTTGAAGAGCAAACTTTCTGGCACCTGGAATAGTTTAACCATAGGCCCGCGGTGCTGCACAATGTGAAAAATGTGCAAACACACTCGTTTTTTAAGCCAGAAAGTTGAAAGAGATAGAAATCAGCCCAAAAAGGCTAATAAAATTACAATTTCAGAGCTGGAAACCACTCCTCTAGTGTTAGATAGGCAGTACAATGCTCACCACTCCCACTGGTAAGCAGTAGGACTTCCCTCTACCACAGCAAGATCTGTATAGATCTGTATAGCTCTGAACACAGAAAATAAAGTCTTGAGACAAGCAATGCCTGGGATCTGGACTATACTGGCTAGGAAAGGTGGGAAACGAGCAAACAAGATAGTATTTTTTTTTGGTTAAAACAGGCTAAACAATGCAATATAACAGTAAATAAACACAGAAAAGGCTAAGGCACTTGAGTGTGTAGTCCTAAACATTAAATGCAATTAAAACTCTACAAAATTAGCAATTTAAAACTTTCTAAATGAAGCAAGGCAAGTGCACAACTGAAAAAGATTTAAGAGGCAGTAATACAGTAGAATAAGTAGCTAGTCTACATATACAGATACGTCTATATATACAGAAAAACAGCTAAAACACACTTAAACAATTCAGATGCAGTGCAACCTAGAGCACTTGAATTGTAGCAATATTAAGGCAAATACAGTTTTAATAAATGCACTAAAATATACTCTATATTTCCAAATTGTTTGAGAAGCACAGTCAGAACACAAGGAGATTCAGGCAATTTTTTTCTTTTTTCAAAGAAAGGGAAAAAGGAGGAACAGAAGGCCTTCTCAGATGTTCTCTCTGTATTAGGTAGAATGAGCTAATGACACTAGACTGGGATGAGTGTCCCAGATCAGATTTACAGTAGGGGCAGGCAACTGCAAAGCCACCAAGTATAACAACAAGACACCAACAGGGATGGAGGGTGGGGACCACTAACAGGGAGGGAGGGAGGGTGAGGACCACTACAAAAGCTACTAGCCTACACTCTTTTAGACAGCAAACACTACAGAAATCTTTATGACAGCATTGAGCCACAAAATGAAAGTTTTTAAACAGACAACAATCACACATCCTTTGTTAGTGATATCAAGAACCTCCATGCCAATACCCATAAGTCCTCTGAGTAACTGCACAATGCTACCTCCTATACTGAACCAACTGATATTGCCAACATTCTTGCCAACACATTCAGTGTCAGCTTTAACCCTCTCTCCCTCCCTAGGGGAACAATCAGAATGCCAGAAGAATACCAGGCACCCAGGATTACTGCCACCCAGGATACGCCTGCATTGTCCACGGGTAAGAATACAGCTTCCATGGCACCCCAAATTATCCCTGACTGTGTTCTACATGAACTCTAAAGACACTTGGCACCATATCTGTGTGTGTCATGTTTAGTCACAGCCTCACCTCAGCTTTGTGCCTCCCAAATGGCACACTGCTACAGCCATTCCTCTCCATAAAGATATGAAGACTACAGACCCTTGGAATTATCAGTCCAGTAGCCTGACGAGTCTGATATGTACAGCTATGGAGTGTATCATCAGGGACCTGATCGACAAACATATAGGTAATCTCCTAACTCTGGACCCCACACAGTTTGGCTTTGTGAAAGGGAGATCATGCCTGCTCAACTTGGTTGACTTCTTTGAGTCAGTCACCAGAGCTGTGTATGACAGTAAGGCACTGCATGCAGCCTACATCAACCTGGCCAAGGCTCTTGATACCATTTCTCAGTCAGGAATTATGGATGAACCCACCAAACTAGGCATCAACCCCTATATCACTAGGGGGTTGCAAATTGGCTCACAGAACACACAGTATGAAAGTAGCAAGCTCCAAGTCAGACTGCCAGCCAGTCGTGAGTGGAGTCCCACTGGGATCAGTCCTGGGTACTCTCTTGTCAGCATGTACTTCACAGGTGTCCAGGCCAATACAAAGGAACTCTGGCTGACCAGGTTCATGGACAACTGCAAGCTGAGAGCCATCATTAACTCCACAAATGATGCAGGCATCCTACAGAAAGGCCTCACTGAGACCACTGATAGATGTGGAAACCATGGCCTGAAGCTTAACACCACAAAATGTATCGTCAGCTCCTTCGGTAAAATCTCAGTTTCCACTAAGTACCACATCAATGGGAGCCCACTGAACACTGTAGCCATTATAAGAGATCTGAGGACACAGGTTGACAGAAACCTGTCCTTTAACCACCACATTGCCACTGTGATCAGGAAATCTTTCTTTGTGGCACATCTCATTACCAAGGGTTTTGCATCCAGGAAGAAGGAGGTCATCGTCTCTGTGTACTCTTCCCTCATTAGACCAATCATCAAGTATAATGGCCTATTTGACATGTACCTCACTAGACACCTGCAACAGCTGGAGAGGCCACAGACGTACCTCACAATGAGGATCCTAGGCATTAAACACATGTCCTACACAGACAAAGTCAAAAGACTCTAGCTATTCTCCATCTCATATCAACTACTTAGAGGCAATCTCTGCTTGACTTGCAAAGCCATGTCTGACCAAGCTCTTTTACAAATGCTACATCAAAAGCCATCCCAATCTCTCTGCACTACACAATGCAGGGACCTTGACCTAATTACCACAATCAACACAACATGCTGGAGGGACAGGTTCCTCACCCAGAGACTGCACATGCCCTGGAATAGACTTCCCATACATGTCAAGCAAAGCACCTAGATGACCCTGTTCAGAGAGATCTTGATGAGTGGATGGGTAATGGGTTCACCCCAGGGATTACTCCAGTGGCTCTACTTGATGGGGTCACTGGTAATTAATGGGTGGCACAATGGTAAGGCACTTCTATGGGCTAGTCTTGTAATGGCTCTAGGGCCATTAGCCTACTACACACCTATGAACCTATAAGGGGAGTGACATTGGCATGACTGATACAGTAGGCCAGTGGGTGGGTAACTTATCAAAATATTTCTTCCTACAAACATACACAATTGCACAAACCCTTATACACCCACACACATATTTGCCAGAGCTAAGAACTGAAGCCCTGCCTATCTAGTTATTTGTACTATAGTGTTATGCAGTTATCACACACGCTACAGAGCTTACTAAGCTGACAACTGGCCAAAGGTGCTGATAAGGGGAATTACATCAGCAGGAGTGATAAAGTAGGGCAGTGGGTGGGATACTTATCAAAATACTTCTTCTTACAAACATGCACAGGCAGTCATTTGCTAAATCTGAGATTAGAACCCCTGTCTAGCTAGTGATTTGTACTATTGCATTACACAGTTGTCACACATGCTAAAGAGCTTACTGGGCTGACAACTGGCCAAAGGTGCTGATAAGGGGAATGAGAGCAGGAGTGATAAAGTGGGGCACTGGGAAGTGTTTTGGGTGGGAATGGCCTAAAACTGTTTCACCTACAAACAAACACACACACCCTCACTCTCACATACACAATTGTCACACATACAGTTGCCAGTATTGAGATTATAACCCCTACCTATCTAGTTATTTCTACTATAGTGCTACGCAGTTATCCCATGCACTACAGAGCTTATAGGGGTGATCCTTGCCCAATGGTACTTCTAAGGTGAATGAAAACAGCAGATCTTGTGAAGGAGTGCAATGTGAAGTGCACTGAGTGGGAAGAGTCTCCTAATACTTGGACCTATGGACACACACACACACACACACACACACACACACACACACACACACACACACACACACACACACACACACACACACACAGGCAGATGATGTGATATTATAAACTCAACCTCAGTACTGTTACACAATGTGGCTCACCTTTTATGCTGGTACATGTAGCTGTTTGCAACTGGTATGCCACTGTCCACAGCAGGACATCACTGTATGCCATTCAGTGTATCCATCTGTATGACTGACTCTGTCAGTGTCCCCCTGTGTGTCTATCTCTATCACTGTCTGTCTCTCAGTTCCCCAAATCTATGTGTGTGTATGCTTGACATATGTTGTTATCTGTTGCCCATATGTATGTGTGTGTGTGTATCTCATGCAACAGATGCAGATATATCACATATGGGCCACCTACAGCTAGCTGAGGGTAATCCTGTCTGATGTGCGAATGTGGGGACAGTTGAGGTGTACATAGCTGTCTGTATGTATATATATATATATATATATATATATATATATATATATATATATAGATATAGATATACACACGCACACACACACACACACACACACACACACACACAATACAGTCATATATTCCGATGTGGGTTCCAACATGTCCTGTGATTGGAGCATGTCCAGTGTGACCTTCTATATTTAAGTTGGACCTCCATTCTAGAGATAGGTGTACTCCAGTCCAGAGTTGTGTGTGCTACAGCCATACCTTTCAGGTGTATTTCATCAGGCTACTTGTTTTTTAGCAGTCATTTTCTGACATATCTGCAGTCTAAAACTGCAATGTATTGTGTTATTACCTAGTGCCAGACATCCTCAGATAATCACAGTGTTTTACCAGAGGAATAGTAGTTGTATGATGCATAGACCAACATAGTTGTCAGTTGTGTGCAGCTATCCCAGTAGGCCACCCCATTCCCTTGCAAGCATGCAGCATTACTATAGATATGCTAGCAGAACATACTATTCCATTCATTTATTGTTAAGAAGACTGACTTACCTTGTGCTTGCAGCAGTTATGAGGGCTGTGCTTGAGGGCTGACTATGTTGGATGCACACAGTACACTGCCTATACATAGTAAGTTACAGGTAATGTCATGTGTGTGTCATCCATTTTACTGTGTGTGTGAGTCAGAGAGAGGTGTCAGTCCCCGGCATCCCTACAGTGTCAGTGTGTGTGCTATGCGTTGCCTCTTTGCCAAGGCCTGAACATACTGGGCATGCCTCCATCTACCTACAGGAGCAGGTTCAGGGTCCTTCTCCTGTGAGTCCTTCTGTGCCTGTGGGGACCTTGGCAATGGTGGTGGGCAGTGTGGCCCTTTCCAGTGCTGTTCCTGCTGCAGTTGTTTCAACAGGATCATATTGTGCAGCATGGCACATACCATGAACATGTGTGCACATGTGGCTGGTGAGTACTGCAAGGCCCGACCAGATCTGTCAAGGTTGCGGAACCATGACTTGAGCATCCTAAATACATGCTCTATAATGATCCTGGTTTGTGCGTGTGCCTCATTATGGCGTTCTTGTATGGGTGTGTATGCATTTCTGATGGGTGTCATCATCCACGGCTCCAGTGCATAGCCAACATCCCCAACCAGATGGCCATATGGGATGCCACCACTGGCAAATGCCTGGTACAGCTGTGACAAATGCCAGATGTGGGAGTCGTGATAGCTTCCAGAGCTGCCAGCACACACATTTATGATAATGCCCTGGACATTGCACATGGCCTGGCAGTTGATGGAGGGGAAGCCCTTGCGGTTTATGTAGGCCCTACTCTGTTCACTGGGTGGTGCTTTAATGTGGATATGCATGCAGTCTATGGCACCCAGTATCTTCGGGTATTCTGCTACACAGTGAAAGAGACACATATTGCTGGTCCTCTCCTCACAGGTGTTAGGGAAGTAAACGTGCTCACTGGTATGTGGTAGCATGACATCCAGTATCTGGTGGAGTACCCTGGATGCAGATGCCTCTGAGACCCCCATCATGTCCCCAGTAGGTCTTTGGAAAGTACTTGTACCCAGAATTTTTAAGGGTACACATACCTTGGCATCCAATGGGATGGGTGCCTCTCTGTTGGTTCTAGCTGTTATTTGAGGCCGGCACGGCTCAGTAAATTGCTGAAGTATGCCTCTGTCCACCCTGTAGTGCTCTACTATATCCAGATTATGTAGCCCCTGGTAGGTTACCCTGGGTCTAAACACTCTTCTCCTCCACCTTGGTCTGTGGCAGTTGTCAGCATTATCCTCCTCTCTGCCCTCAGCCTCTAGCACATACTGATGGGACAAAGCAATGGCAACCCCTAATATTTTTCCAGTTAAATTCTCCGGCATGTATACACAAATGGAGCAGAGTTTGTGGGAAAAATCAGGCTGTAAGGTGTTTCCATACTTTATACGGTTGTGCTGCAGATGCTGCCTGTATGATTAGCTGACTATGATACATTCCATCTGCCACCTATATTACTCATGGCTTTTATTTGGCCACTGTGAGTGTTAGAGGCATGACTGGTAATGTGAGCATGATTGCCTTTATTCTGTTGTTGCATTTTATTAATTATTTTTTACTTACATCTCCTCCCACTTTCAGCTATGCAGCCACCTGCCAGCTGTATTATTGTGTGCTTTACCTGGCCCATTGTGAGTTGCAAGACTCCCATATTAGTGATTTCTACTTCATTTATCCTTTATTGTGCTGTTGCTCTTTATTTATTTTTTTTAATCTCCTCCCATTTTCAGCTATGCAGCCACCTGCCAGCTGTATTATTGAGTGCTTTCAATGGCCCATTGTGTGTTGCAGTATCCCATATTGCTGTTTGTACTGCATTTCACTTGTTCTGCTCTTTCCTTTTTCTTTTCCTATATCCTTCCTGTTTAAGCCCCGGTGTGCTGCCCAGATCCATTTAGCTAGTGTAAACAGCAAGAAATGGCCCTCCCCTGGGCACTAACATGCTCCTCAGTTCATGGAATAAGTGTATACAGCCTCAGACACCCCCCCTCACTTAGCTGTGCTTAGCTAAGCACAAACCCAGCCAATGGAGCGCCAATGTGCTTACAGCAAGCATGACACACCCCCTTTTCATGTTAGTTGATCCTCCTGTCTACACGGTGGTGTTAGAGCACCTACATGGTTAGATGCAGTGTGACACTTAGAAACATTTTGTGATTTAGTATAAGTCCCCTCATTAACATACCCCACTGCCTTACTTCATACTTACTGCACTACACAAGAGCCTTCCCCCTTAGCAACCAGTGTTCCCTGTCATTGTTTTGATTCTGCTTGCCATTGGCTATAATGGCAAAATGCAGTTTTCCCCTAATATGCACTTTTCTAATTTATTTTTTTTATTTTCCCCACCATCCTGTTTGCGCAGTGCTTCCCTATGCTTAAATGGCCAAGATGGGCCAAGAAATAATAAACATTTATTTTTTTTTAAATTAATTAGTTTAACATACCAATGGCCATATATCTGACTATTTTTATTTATTTATTTTATTTTACATTTGTTGACCGGGCTAGTCTAGCTGGATACATGTCCATTTTCAGTAGAGGCCCGGGGAGATAAGCTCCAATACAGATAAATGAAAAAGTTAGCAATCAATATACAAAATAAGACTAAATAAAAATATTCATATTAAACAAGCAGATTTCAGGTACATCAAGAGAAAAATAAAAGAAAAAAATGACTAAATAGCAGCATTCGTTTTAAACAATGAATATTACAGGTTACAACATAAAATTCTGTGAGGACAAAAAAAAACTTGTAGTGCAAGAATACAATATGCAGGTATAAAATATAGATAAACAGAAAGACTAAGGTCAAAAGAGGAGACAGGTTAATTATATACAAATATAATGTAAAAGAAAAAAAATATTCTTCAGTAGGAAGTGTATAGAGTGACTGGGCACAGTGTAGTTTAGGAGGAAATCTATATTTATAGGTAAAATAATATGTATTGGTTTATGAGTAGTGAGGGATAGGCAGAGCTAAGTTTAATCAGGTGGATAGAAACCTAGTCAGGTTTAGTACAGGGGCACAACCAGTGTGTTCTAAGGTAGAGTTTTAGTCTATTTTTGAAGAGTGATAGAGAGGAAAGAGAGGAAAGTTCGCTGGGGAGAAGATTCCAGTTTTTTCCAACAGGATTAGAGAAGAGAGATTCACCAGCCTTGTTGTTAGGTTTAGAGGTATATAGAAGATTTTTGTGTGAGGAACATAGTGATTTCAGATTTGTGTATGAAGTGATGAGGGTAGATAGGAGTACAGGAAGGTTTATAAAGAGTTTTATGGGCAATAGTTAGTTGATGGAATTTAATCACGTTTTGTAGTTCAAGCCATCCAAGCTGCTTTATATTTATGCAGTGGTGGGTTCTGTAAGGGTTTCCTGTTGTAAATCTAGTGATGTTATTGTAGGAAGTTTCCAGTTTGCTGTGGTTATTTTTAGAAAGGCTAGTAAAAATAGGTGAGGCATAGAGGAGGGTAGAGATTAGATGAGTATGAGCTATGGTTGTTCTAGCTGTGGGAGAAAGGTAAGATTTAATTCTATAGAGGGAGCCAAGTATTTTGTTCACAGTTTTTATTGTATTGTTAATATGGATGTCAAAGTTCAAATTGTTATCAATGGTGATACCCACTAGTTTGGTGGTTGTGTCAGGTGATATAATGGTGCCATTAGTGGATATAATTGAGAAATCAAGTGAAGAGGACTTGTGAGTTGGATTAAATAGGAGGAGTTTAGTTTTTTTAGGGTTCAAGAGAAGGCAACACTGTGTAAACCATTGTTCAACTGTGTTAAATGCCTTCTGGGTAAGAGAGAGAAGTTCAGTTGTGGATTTGGCTGAGCATATAAGTGTGGAGTCATCAGCATATTGTATGCATGTGGCTTGGGGGATGGCTAAATGAAGGTCATTAATAAGTATTGGGAAGAGGAGAGGTCCTAGTATGGATCCTTAAGGGACACCTAGGGTAACTGGTTGGAGGGTAGAAATAGTCTTATGCCAAATTACTGCCTGTTGTCTTTTATCTAGGTAGGACTGGAACTATTTTATAGAAGGTGCATCTAATGATAGGGATTCTAGTATGTTGATGAGAATCTGATGATTGACAATGTCAAATGCTTTGGACAGGTCAATGAATAGTGCTGAAGAAATGTTATTAAGGTTACATTTTTTGTTTATGCAATCTGTAAAGGAAAGGATGGCAGTGGTAGTGCTGTGTGAAGGTCTGAAACCATGTTGACAGCTGGGAAGTAAGTTATTTTGGGTTAAGTGGTCAAGTAATTGCCTATGGATACATTTCTCCATGATCGTTGCTAGGGGTGAGAGAAGGGCAATAGGGCGGTAGTTAGAGAGCTCATTTGAGTGTCCACCTTTATGGAGGGTGATAATATGAAAGGCTTTCCATAGGCTAGGTATGTGACCTTCGGTAATAGTCCTATTGATCAGAATGGAAACAGGATACGCTATAGCTTTGGCTGATAGCTGTAGAAAATCGGCAGGTAGTTGATCTGCTGAGGGAGAGCATGGTTTTAGTTTTTGTATGAGGGTTAGAATGTATGTAGTTGGGACAGGTTGTAAATGAAAAGGAGGGGGTAAAGTAGAGTTATAGGAAGGTAGAGTGAAGCTATTAGGTGATAGCTGACTAGCCAGTGTTTAGATAGTATTAGTAAAGAAGGTATTGAATGTATTGGCTGTATTCATGGGATTAGTATGGTCAGTATTTTGAGGGTTAGGTGTGGTGGATTGACCTGGGTGGAGCAATTGGTTAATGCTAGTCCAGAATTTTTGAGGGTTGTTTTGATTAGTTTGTTGGAATTGTAGGTAGTAATTTCTTTTATCAGAGAGTATAGCTTTCTTAGTGTAATTTCTCAACTGTCTAAAGTTTTGTTGGTCAACAGGGTTTTTAGTCATTCTCCATTTGGCCCAGTGTTTATTTCTAAGGTGCATTTTGCGTTTGGTTGCTTTTGAAAGTCATGGGGCAGATTTGGTTTTAACTCTAATTAATCTGGTTGGAGTGTGTTGGTTGAAAATGGCAAAAAAGTTAGAGTTAAAGTAATTGATGGCTTCTTCTAAAGGGAGGTGTTTTAAGGGAGATCAATTGCAAGCTCTTAGTTCTTTTTCGAATAGCTCAGGATTAAAGTTCTTTTTGGATCTGATATTTTTGACAGATGTTGGATTGGGAGTATGGGTTTTGTGCCTGATAATATAGGTAAGTGAGTGGTCACTTATATCATCAGGGAGGGTTCCTGAATCATAGTTGTGAGGGAGATGGTTTATGAGAATCCAGTCTAATATTCTAGCTTTGTGGTTAGTTTTATTGATCCTGGTGGGTGATGTAATAGTTTGAGTAAAACCATATAGGTTAATGTGGGTTGTAGTGAGGCTGCTACAATAGCAGTTCCAGTCAATGTTTATATCTCCTACGATTATGGTTTCTTGAGGCAAGTGTTGGGATAGCCAGCAAAGAATATTTTCCATGGTGGCAATGTTATTACCAGGAGGAAGATACATACAGATGATATAGATGGATTTGGCATTGTTAATATGAAGTTTGGAGATGAGAATTTCTGCATTAGAATCAAGAGGTATTTTACAGTTGTAGGTGGTTAACTGGAAGGCTGATTTAAATAGAATAGCTACCCCTCCTCCTTTCTTGGCTACTCAGTCGAGTCTTAGTATGTTATATCCAGGTGGAAGGAATTCATTGTCTTTGGTAGCAGGTTTTAACCATGTTTCTGTTAAACAGAGGATATCAAAGGAATATACTTCTATTAGAGCTTGGAGTTGAGGGACTTTATTGTTTATGCTACGTATATTAAGATGGGCTACTTGGAGGGAGTTAGATGTTTTACTAAGGGAATTGATAGGGTAGGGATTTTGGCTGTGGAGAGTACTAGGAGTATTTGTTGGGCCTGGGTTATGGTGGATATCTCTATCTTTTAATTGAGATTAGTAATCCTATATAGCTTGGGTTAGGGAATTTGTTGTGTAGAAATAGATTTTTCCTGAGATTAAGGGTGTAATATTTAATATGTAGTATTCTATGATACTTTGCAATTAGGTATTTGGGTGAAGTTGTTATATTAGCATGGTTAAAGAGGAGTGGAAGGGATAGAGCATTGGTTTCCTTGTTAGGATAGAGATGGTCTAGATGTAGTGGATATTCATAGGAAGTGAGTAAGTAGGCAAAGATTAGAGGAAGAAGTAGTAGTAGTGTGAATAAAAGTAGGATAAGTAATGGGGTGGGAAGTTTATACATTGTGCAGATTTACTATTGGATATATATAGGTGAAATTTGAAAGTAAAAAGGGTGAGGTTGGAGAAATGTGAAGGTTGTGGTAAGATGGAAGGGAGTGTTAAGAGAAGGTAGATGTAAGATAAGATGAAAAGTGGTAGAGTGTTCTGAGAGTACTAGGAGAAGGAAGAGGTGTGGCAAATAATTTCTAGAAGTAATTGGAGGAGGAAGAGGTGTGGTTAAGTAAGTATAAGAGTAGGACCCCTGGGTGGGTGGAATTTGGGGGTAGGGAGGGGAGCGGAGTGAGCCCGCAGGGCGAATGGAGTGGGTTGAGACAGATACAAATGCAGTTGTAAAAAACAATCAGCAAGACTGACTCCAGAAGGTAAGTTAGAAAAGACAGGTGTGGGAAAAGGATAGTGAGAAGTAAGTCTAGAAGAGGTGGGTGTGGATAGTATAAATAGAGGGTAAAGTGAGTGGACTAAATAGTAGTTAAGGAACAGCAGGAGAAAATTAATGTAAGTTCAGGGCATAAGAGACAAGAAAGAGAGAATAGCGGGGGTAAGGGAGCCCCCTAGTGGACAGGTCTGATAATTACAAGGCTGATGAGAGAGGGAGTTAGAGTACAAACAAGGAAAAGGTTGTTGTACAAAGGGGGATTTAAAAAGGGGGATGGGAAGAGAGTGTATGAGGTACAGTGGGGGGGCGGGGTTAGAGGCTGCTGGCTGTCCTAGCTCAGGACTTTCTCTAACCATGTAGTATAGGTACAATAGTAGAAAGTCTTTCTGGCAGGAATTATTCCACAAACATACTTTGCTGGTGTCCTTTGGAGAGGGATTGTAGGGTGGATTATTCAGTGAGGTGAGCCTCCGATAAGTTGGAGAGGGTCCTTTATACTCCTAAAGACTAGTGCAAATAGCACAAGATGAGCAGGTAATTTGCTGATGTCCTTTTGAGAGGGATTGTAGGGTGGATTATTCAGTGAGGTGAGCCTCCGATAAGTTGGAGAGGGTCCTTTATGCTCCTAAAGACTAGTGCAGGTAGCACAAGATGAGCA
The DNA here is from genome assembly GCF_019279795.1 of Protopterus annectens. Lineage (NCBI taxonomy): Eukaryota > Metazoa > Chordata > Ceratodontiformes > Protopteridae > Protopterus > Protopterus annectens. The sequence goes on from NC_056729.1 coordinate 1,374,738,159, forward strand.
GGTAACACATGGGTTAGATGCTGGGAGCGGAGCAGACAGTAGCCAGGGCTTATCCTAATTCCTAAACCACTGGCATGCCTACAGGTTAGGGTCCATGCTTTTATTGGAGTTGTAGCTGTAGTAGTCAAATACAGTTCTGCAGCTTACACTGTTCCTGCATGGCTTCCTACCTGCTTCCTAGATGGCTATTTTATCTCATTTGCATAGTTTTCACCAACAAATGAAGTAATTAACATTCTGCATGGACTTCCATGCAGGAACAGTGTTGGCTCGCTTGTGCACATCAATATGGCACATTCCCGGATCGCTTGGTGGCCATATTCCGTGCAGGAGTGGCTACACTGCTCCTGCATGGAATAAATACATTTTTGAATCCTGGGGAATATTTAAAAACTATCCCTATTTTTGAGCCTTTGCCCCCCCATTATTTATGGCCTTGTCCAGATTTCTTGCTCTAAGAGTGTGAGAGATATGTTTTAGAGAGAGGCAGTGATGGGATCTATATTATTAATTGGTTGTGAATTTAGCTAATTGATTGTAGCATTGTTCCAGTTTGGCTGATACAGAGGAGGTGAAATTGGTTAGGCTAGGACAGGCATATAATAGGTTGGAGAGCAGACATTTTGCTTAGCAGGGTCAGCAAGGTAGCATTTTACTCTATAAAGGCATCCTGGCTTTTCTTATGTCTTCTTTATGGCTTGATGAAGGTGGAGATCAAATTTCAGGTTGTTGTCTATAATAACACCTAATCACTTGGTGTGGGATACCAGTTCGTGTCACGTGATAATATACTGAAGGTACATTTTTTGGGGAGAGAGAGAGAGTGTGTGTTGAGGGTGAACAGTGGTAGTTTTTTTTATTATTATTCAGGAGGAGTTGGGAATTGTCAAACCAAGCTTCTATGGAGGAGGAGGATTTCTGGGTGAGTGGTTGGGGCATGGGTAGTGTCCTAGCAGCACATATTACAGTGGCATCTTTAGCTGCTGTGTTTAAGACATTGAAGAATAAGTTAAACAGTCGTGGTCCTAGGGTGGAGTCTTGTGGGACTATGATAGATATAGGAAAGAAAGAAGGGAAATCATCTTGCTATTTCACTGCTTTCAACCTTTTAGTGAGATAACTCTGAACCCAGTTACGTGAGGATGATGATGGCCCATAGGAAGAGAGTTTACTTAGATAAATTTATAACTGACTTTGTTGAATGCAGAAGACCTGAATTTTTATTGTCATTTATTATACCTGTGAACCTTGCAAGGGCAGTGGTTGTACTGGGGCTGGTTCCTAACCCATGCTGGCAGGGAGAGAGGAGGATGTGAGAGGAAGTTGTGAGAAGTAATATATGTAGTAAGTTGATAGTGAATATAACTTTCCAAGATTTTGGATAAGCGTGAGAGAATGGCAATTGAGCTATAGTTTGTGAGCTCGGGCTTTTATGTAGGGGTATTATATAGAATTGTTTCCATAAGGTGGTGACATATTTTTCATGGACAAAATGGTTTATTAAAGTCAAGACAGGGAATGCAAGACTATCTGCAATGAGTTTGAGGTATTTAGACAGAGGTTGGTCAGGGGCAGTGGTTGTTGCATTAAGGGCACATACATATTTTTTAATTGTAGTTATTGGCAATGGAGTGAATGCAATGCTATGTTGTGGCTTCAGTGGTTGAAGTGGGATGGTTGGATTTTAATAGTTTTGTTTTGTAGGAGGGGGGCTACTGTATTTAAAAAAGTGAGTTATACCGTGAAGCAATTTTTTGGGGAGTTATTGATTTGAGATAGGCTAGGTGGTTTGAATTTCCAGGACTGAGTAATGTATTTATTGATTTCCAGAGAGACCTGGTGAGTAGCCATGACTTCCAGGCTTTATTTGTAAGTTGCATGAGTTCCTCTGGTGTTTCTTTTTTCTTAGTTAGCCAAGGGGTTGGTTTGTTTTCATGTCTTGGATCTGAATGGTGTTTGGTCTGCCAGGATATTTAGAAATACTGTATTAAATGTCAATGCCCTGTATTTGGCTGTATGCACTAGCTGTAAAGTATTTTATATAGGTAAAACTGAGTGTATGTTTTGGATAAGGTTATACCAGAATATTAATGATATGAAAACAAAAACACAGTAACAATGCTCTTTATAAACACAATATTATTTGTCAAAATATTAATGATTTTCAGTTTGTGATACTGGACATTATTCATGTGAGTGCCAAGGGGAGCTTAGGAAGAACGTATTGACAATAGAAACCTAGTATGGTAGCTCAGATGGAATGCTATTACCTTCCCTGGCTTTACTGACAGTCTTTATATTCCCAGTGTCTTAGAATTATGTGCAGCAGTTATAATTTGTATCAACTTATATATACATATTCTGTATGTATTAAAATTTACATTTGTTATTGACTGACATGTACTCTGATCATATGTTAGAATTTTTAAGGAATGTGTAGTGTGACTAAGCTTTCATAACGTATTGTTTGTAGATTTTAAAGTTCTCTTCTAACAATACTTGGGACCGATTGCTTTGGTTCAATTAAGCGTAATTGGGAGGGTTATTTAAAAGGTAGTAATTGACTATGAAAGTTAGTTCTCAAGAAGTCTGAGGTGTAGACCATTTGGACGAAACACTTAACTAACTTTCTTTATTAAACTTTTCTGTATACAGATTTACAGCTTATTGCTGATTGTACATGCTTCAGCCTAACTTCTGGTTTAGAATTTTGATTAGTTGTGGGCACACACAATCTTTTGCTGGTGATATTTGTATTATATGTGTCTACTGCTTCATCAAAGGAAAGAGTTTTAAGTGGAGTCCAATTGATCTGGAGCATGCTGGAAGTAAAAGTTTCTTTACTGAAATTACTGATATTTTATTTTGATTGTGTTATAGTGATGAACCTTGTGGGGCTATTTGGGGTGTCTGATCTTGTACCTTAGCTGGTGATTGCTTAGGCTATCGGGTGTGATACCACTTGTGGCAACATTGTTTTAGATGGATGTTAAAATTCAGCCCAGGATGTACACTTTAGATGTGGCCTTAATAATTCTAGTTGGAGTCTTGATTAATTGAAAGAAGCCATATAGCAGAATTGTATTTGCGGGGGTTTTCTGTGGCTATCTTTTGCCAGTCTATGTTCATGTCGCCTAACAAGATGATTTCCAGTCTTATGTTGGCTGAAATCCAGGAGAGGAGCTCTTACAGGAAGGGAATGTTGTTACCAGTGGTATGTATAGACCTATAAAGGCTAAAGATTTGTGAGTATTCAGTTTGAGAAATGAGGTGAGAAGTTGAGCATTGTTGAAAGTGGGTATAGTATCATGTTAAGTGGAGAAATCTGAACAGCAACTCCAACTGTTGCTTTGTAGCTTCTGTCTAGTCTGAATATATTTTAACCTGATGGGAGTATTTCTGTATCTTTGGTAATTGGCATTAACAAGGTTTCTCTGGCTATGAAGAGATCATGGAAGTAGTTGTCTATATAGGTATGAACTACTGTGATTTTTTTATAGCGACTTCTTAGGTTACTGTGTGGCATTTTAAGTCCTAGGTGATTATTAAGCTAGCATATTGCTGTTTTGGGATGTGTGGAGGCTGGTTTGATGGAGTCTGGGGTTAGACAAGTGGGTCCAAAACTGGGATGTATATCCCCTCCCACTATTATTGTCTAATTAGCAATCTGGCTAGATCCATTTATGTCTGGGCTTGAGATTATACATGCTGTTGGATGATGGTGGAGCATGTGTTACCTGCTTGTATTAATGCCCAGAAATTGTATAAATCTGCAAACCTATCAGTGACAGTGTGGTCTTGGTACTGAAATTTGTCTTTGATATTGATGGAATACCTGATGAATCCATGCTCTCTCTCGCACTTGAAACTTAAGAGGTTGTCAACTCACCCACCACTACTCATTAACATAGTACTACTACTCATACACATAGTACGCATCCAACACATAAATTAACACATGTGGAGGGTCTCTCAAAAAACTTACCGAAACAACAGAGACCTCCAAAACCAAAAATTGCTACAACTAACACAGTTCCCACATCACCCAAGACACGTGTCTCACCTACCAAGCCCTTAAGGCATAACACTCAAAAAACACATTTTCTTATCATTGGAGACTCCATAGTGAGACACATGGATGTCACACTCACCAGGTTAGATAAAGAGAAAGCCACAGTCAGCTGCCTGTCCGGTACTCGGATTAATCAGATCACACATGCACTCAGGTCTCTCGGCAACAACTACCATTATTACTCTGTCTTTGCTCATGTTGGAGAGAACGATCTGAAACATACCTCACTGGACTTTATGAAGAGAAACATGATTGAGCTCACTGAGTATGTGTGCCAGGCAGGTATGTCCCTAGCTTTGAACAACATATTACCCTCACCTAGAATGATGCCACAGTATAAATAAAAAAAATGATTGATTTCAATAATTGGCTTGGTTTTTGGTGTCATTCAAAGGGGATCCACTTCTGTCAGCCTGGGATGACATGGTCGATAAACCTCACTGCTCTGCCAGAGACAGTTTGCACCTGGTACCACTTAGACTTTCAGCTGCTGGCAAAGGCTCTTGCCTCCCCCATAGTGCCTTTTTTATGCAAGGTCTCAAAAACAAAATTGCTAAAGTGAAAATTGCCATCCATAACAAAATAAGGGTTATGCTGCTAAACACTAGGAGCTTGAAGCAAAAGCTGCACACCCTAAAGCACTTCTATCACTGGAGGATGTAGATATCTGTGCAGTCACAGAAACCTGGTTCAAGGCATCAGAGAGTACCCCAGCCTTGCAAGGCTACAATGCTTTCCACACCTTCAGATCACAAAATGAACATGTGTGAACCAAAGGAGGTGGTGTTTTTATCTATATTACAGATGAATTCACCTCTTGGCTAGTTTGACTGGACAACTCCATGGAGTTGCTCCAAGTTCTGATTACTGTGAGTAAGACCCCCATTCAAGTCATAGCTAGTTATAGATCCCCCTCCATGGATCATGATGCACATGAGGCCTACTTGACCAAACTGAAGTCAATCCAAATATTGCCAAACACTGGTCATGGGGGATTTCAATTATCCCACTGTCAACTGGGAAACCTACTCTAGCCCAGACTCAATAGCACAAAAGTTGCTTGACTTTGTTGACTCAAATGCCCTGGAAAAAATTGTTTATACACCAACAAGAGGAACATACTAGATCTGGTGCTCACTAACATGACAAACAGATGCATCACCGCAACCGTCAGACCCTCATTAGCTAAATCTGACCACAAATCAGTCACCTTCACTCTGGCACTAACACCAGAACTCACAAAGGAGGAAGTCAGACTAAAAAACTTCACCAAAGCAAACTATACCCTCCTAGGTGAAAATATAAATGCATTCCAAGCCCCCCAGATGGAAGTGCTAACTACACCAAAGCTTGCACTAAAGCCCCTTATAATCACTTGTATAAGTGTTTAGACTTGGCTGTTCCAGACAGAATCAAAGACAGAGCCCCAAGTTAAAAAAGCCACCCTGGTGGACATCCAGCATCAACAAGCTTTACAACAAAAGCAAAAGCTGCTGTCTAAGAAAGCTAACTGGAGGCCTCAACAAAAAAAAAAAAATCACCCTCCTAGGCCTCAGCAGGCAAATAAGACAACATGTCAAATCCTCTAAAGGTAAGTTTGAGAAAAACGTAGCCATCACAGCCAAGGATAAACATAAGGCCTTTTACAGCTACGTACATAGCCTAAAAAGTAGGACCCAAGCATGTGCCGAACTAGTGACTAATGGTATCACACACACACACACACACACACACACACACACACACACACACACACACACACACACACACACACACACACACGCACACACACAAACGCATACACTGATCCCGTAGAGAGAGCAAACCTGCTAGCACACAGATTTGGTGAAAATTTCACTTCGTTATCCCCTCCAAACTTAGCACAAACCTTGCCCTCAACTCCTCCCACTCTACATATCCAAACAGCAGGTCATTAAAGCCTTGTCTAAGGTAAAAATCACAGCTCCCATGGGACTAGATGCCATCCCAGGCTGTCTTCTAAATAAACTAAAAGATGAACTAGCATCACCATTAAGTACACTGTTCAATCACAGCCTAACCACAGACTTTGTTCCTGTCGAATGGAGAACAGTAAAAGTTATTCCCCTCCACAAAAGTGGCTTAGCAATAGACCTAGGGAATTATAGACCCATAAGTCTGACCAACCTCATCTGTACATAGTTGAGTGACTGAAAGAGAGGCAGCATAGAAATTTTATACCTATTAATCCTTAACATATCTTTGTGAGTTACAAAAAGGAATAGAGTGAGATTGAGGATGAATATGTATTTTGGAGTTTCGCACAAAAGAAGTAAGTACACCTATTACAGTAATTGGTCAACTGAAACAACCACAATCATATTTTGTTCAATCTCCAGACAAAATGTGGATTTATGTATTTATTTATTAACCAAGGTAGAAAACCTTTCAACATAATATTTTTTTTCCTTTTTTTTCAAGAAAATACATAATTCAGAGGAAAGACTAAGAATCAACATTAGATGGCTGTATATTAATCCACAAGAGCATTAACAGTAAAAAGAAACTTCAGAAGCATGCAAACCTTTATGGCAGACTATTACAGTTGTTAAGAGTCACAATGAGCAAAGTGTTATACACAAATAAAGGAAAGTACTGCATATGTTCTCCATATATTGTAAATAGGAATGAGTTCAAGTCTTGTATAATCAGCTATAAAAGGAGAAGAAACCATAAAAAACTCTTGCACTGATTAGATCAAGTTTAACAAGAATGAACAAAGCATGCCTCAATTTGTCATTCATTTGTTGAAAAAAGTCATCTCCAATTATCAGTGACCACTTTCCAGCACTGAAGAATTACTGCTGAGAATGTAGAGACTATACACCAAATCCAACAATTTACTGTAGTTGGAATATTTTGTTGAAAGGATTGGATACCCAGTAGCCAGTAGAGAGGCAATGTTTCCATAAGTGAAGTACACTTGATAGCTGTCTGAATGCTTGAAAGTAGTTTTCCGATATGCATTTAATTGCTGTACAAGACCAATAATATGTGAAAATATGTGGCTCCTGTCCTATGACATCTTCATTACCATGGCTCTGTACTCAGATTGATAGTATTAAAACCAGACAGGGTTCTCTGCCACTTATATAAAAGCTTAGCCAGTAAGAACTTGACAAGAGAGGTTAAAAATGGGTAAATGGGTCTTGTGGTGCTGACAGACATTTTCCAATTAGCTACAGGTATTGCTTGTTGCTGTTGGTCTTACCATTTCCTCCTAAACTGGTCTGTAATTAAGTCCTAGGGTCATGGGGACACACACAGACAGTAATCTAGCCTTTGACCATCATGTGTCTACTGTAGTGAGGAAATCATGTTATGTTGTGCAACGTATAAACAAATGTATGGATGGCATCTAGGTCCAAAGAGGCCATTGTTCCATGGTATTCTCAGCCCTATCATCATCATATATCAGCCCTATCATTGAGTACAATGCCCCTTTGGCATCTACCTAGCCAAACATATCCAACAATTGGAATGTTCACAGAGGTTCCTCTCTAAAAGAATACAGGGAGTAAGTAACATGTCCTCTGCAGGCCACGTCAAAGCCATATTCCTGTATTCTGTCTCCTATAGGAGCAACTAGATGTAAACATTTCTGGGTACAGAGTACATGTTTCAAGCACATGTGATGCAAATGCTCATAAGCAAAAGGCAAAATATATATAGAGAGAAAATTAAAAGAAAAAGGTAGAATGTGAAAGTTAGATAAAGAGGAGAAAAACTAAGAGGTAGAGGACAAAGAAATATTGAGAAGAATTAGAAGAAGAAACAGAAAAAGAATGACTGAACACAAAGAATAAATGACATAAGAAAGACAGAAGAGAAATGTTTAAGTGTTAATATAAAGATTTTCTAAAGCAAGTAGAGAGCCTTTATGAATTATGATGTAAGAGTAGTTCACCACATAAAAATAACAGATATAGTTTTGCTTTGATGTGCAGTAAACCAGTATGCAAATCACAGAGCAACATATGCCTATCTCTAGTGATGCTATGAATTTGTTGACAAGTTCCATCAGAATGGCTGTGAACTTTTATTTGAGTTAGAAGGTTTCCCAGAAGATCTCCCAAGCCCCTGAAGCCCTCCACCCATATAATGTATGGCATTATTATCTCCAGAACTGCATAAAATACTCAAACTAAGAGCTTATCTCACTCCTATACAGTGGGTTAATATCCTCCACAAAGGAGGATTCAAAGTCCTTTATGACAAAAATACACACTTTATTAACTTTGCTACCACCTTTCCCTTCTCTTCTGTCAGTGATTAAGTGCTATATTACCTACCTCAAATCCTCCTGCTCTTCATTAGCAAAAATCCGTACTTTTAGTACATAATCCATACAATGGTGACCAATCTGTACCTCTAATCTTTTTCCAAATCTATATGTTTTTGCTGAGAAAAAGTTCTTACTTTCCATGACATCCTTTGTTCTTTAATAGTATCTTTAAAACATATTTTATATGTTCTGCAGCAAAAGGCATTGGGCCGGATTCATGAAACCTCCATGTAAGAGTTAATATGTCTTACACGGAGGCTGCAGTCTAACGGTATGACGTCAGCATGCCATGCATATTCATGAGGGCATGCTGAATCATACCGTAGGCTAACACGGTCCATGTAGGAAAGTAGGGGGCGTGTCCAAATGCCGAGTTCTGCAAAGGGACATGCCCCCAGAAGAGTCAGAGTCCTGAAAGTAAACACTCATGAGCGAGTCTGCGGAAATGTCAAGGAACACACCACATGCCCTCACAGACTATAAACCCAACTGTAATGCAAAACGTAAAAATAGCAGTTTAATTTTTTTTTTATAATTTCCAAAATGTTTGCCCGTAGTTGCGCTCATTTGCGCGGGTATGCCCTCAGCTCAGCCACAGTTAGCAGACATTGAAAAGCATATAAGATCTAAATATGCAAATTAAGCCAAGTAGCAATAGCGTAGCGGTAGAGACGTTGGCCAAAGAGGAGGCAGTCACGGTTCGAGCCCCCACAACATCATTTTCCATTTTTATTTAAATAAGCATGAAACAATCCCCTGACATATAAAACTATAATTTAAGTAAAATGTAATGAAATGGGCCATGTATTTTTGAAGAAATCCGACATAATAAAATATAAAAAAAGGATCATAATTGCCCATAGCTTAGCAAGCCTTTAGCAAGCTGAATATGGGTGCCCGAAGGTGAGCAGCGCTTTAACAAGCTTAATATGAGTGCCCATAGATGAGCAGTGCCTTAACAAGCTTAATATGAGTGCCAACAGGTGAGCAGCGGTTTAACAGGTCTAATATGAGTGCCTGGAGTTGAGCAGCACTTTAACACGCTTAAAATGAGTGCCTGTAGTTCAGCAGCACTTCACCCAGCATAATATGAGTGCTCATAGCTAAATAACGCGTTACCCAGCGTAAGCCGTTTGTGCGGAACTGCACAGCGCGCCAACCAGCTTACCGTCGGGCAACATTGGGCAAGCTGTATCAAAGCCGCCTTTACACAGACACACCTCTTAGCCTGTCTAGACAGTAGTAAAATAAAAAAAAGCAATGCCCAGGGTCAAACCTGGGATACTGTGCACCATAGTCAAAGTACTGAACCACTAAGCCATGACAGTTGTACTGAGAAATGCAGTATTAGCATATATATAGGAATGAATGTAAATAGAAGCATGACAAAGCAGGTTTTTTTAAGCTGATAAATATCCAAAACGGCCAATCACAGACAAGTGCGGGAAAACCGGCATATATAAGCCCCATAAGCAGGAATACACAGCATAACTGATTGTGGTACCCATTTGCAGTCAGGATGGCAGGTGCAGGAGAGGGAAGTCACTTTAGAGCACAAAGGTGGGGTGTTGAGGAGTCAAAATATATGGTTTGGCTCCTAGTCCATGATCATGAAGCACAACTCATGCAGGGCCAGGTTCACTGGGGTGCATACAAGGCAGAGGCGTGGAACCGGTTGGCACATGATCTCACCAGTGCCACAGGCATTCCAAGGACTGGTGAACAGGTCCGTCACCACCATGCAGACCTGAAGCGACGGAAGGAGGACCAACTGAACCATTGGATCCAGGAGGCCCGCCAAATGCCCAAAGCCCCACTACTAAGTATCCATGTAATTAAGTATGTAAGAAATGCTATCCTAGCCTATAGTATGGAGACGTATGTTCCAATATTACTTCCTTTATATTACAGCTGCAGGTGTTTGTTCCGCGAATCAGGGAGCCTATGCTGATAGGCTGCTGAGGTTGCGCCATCAGGCAGGTTAGTAATTATTTAGCTGGTATTGTCATAGAATATAAGTGAGACAGATTGTAAAAGAGTTCAGTGTTGTAACCCACTAATAAAGGTCATATAAGCCTAGAAGAAAGATTCTGCTAGTATTGTAAGATTATATAAGTGATGCAGCCTGGAAAATAGTGTAATGCAATCCAGTAATAAAGATTAAACAAGTCTCAAATAGAGTTTCCACCTGTATTGTAATTTCAGATAACTGCTGCAGCCAGAAAATGAGTGGTAATCAATCAACAAAGGATAGACAAGTGTCAAATACATCCTTGTAAATTCTGCTATATGAAATAAGTGAGTCAGCTGGAAAGGGTTGTTGTAAACCAGTAATAAATGTTAATAAAGACTAGAATTAAGTATCAGTCTGAAATGTAAATATAAAATAATTGAGAGAGTGTGAGAAAGACAGTTTGAAGCTATCAAGAAAGCTGTAATAAGTCTGGAATAAAGGTATACTGCAGTCACTACATTATGAAATGAATGAGACACCCACAACCAAAGAGTGTAATGTGTTAAATAAAATACAGAACATGGACTGTGTCCGTCCCACAAATTGGATATGTTGCTGTACCCTTGCATTATGGAACTAGTATGGTTGTATGAAATGCTGAACATCCACAGTTGTGTAGACCCATATAAATCAAATGTAGCAGGATGCTGTACCTGAACACAGCCAGATATGAACATATATGAATAAAAATGGAATGTATATTAATGTAGCAGTAACATCCCCATCACCAACATTCCTAAGGTTACATACAGGAAACTGTACTAATACATGTAGGGGATATATATCTGCATCTACTAGGAATGTACAGTATATGTATAGGTAGTTTTAGTTGTTAATGTAAAATTTCTCCAACTTACCCTATTTTCACAAATGATGCCATTACACACCAAACCGGGTATGTGTATTCACAATTAATTCCCATGGACATTTGTCCTGTTGGTTCATACATATCTGCATGTTTGTTGATGCATGTGCCCCGTTCACATATCCAAACCTGATGGCCTGTTGCCACCAATCAACCCTGCATGCTGTTGGAATGTGCACTGTTGTTCTAAATATGCATGTGTTATGCTTGCTGCTCAATGTTTGGAATTCATGGGTGTTTGGTTAATGGGAATACTGATGCATGCTGTTACAACTAATTTTGAATGGTGTTGTTTGTTACTAACCAAAAATGCCATAAAATAATGCTAAACATAGGACAACAGGGAAGGCGGGTTCCAGTGGACCCACCTCTCCCACCTCAGCTGGCGAGTGCACCTGGCACCAGTGCCCAGGCCGGGACCTCCTCCTCCGGTGGCCCTGTGCCACCTTCAGGTGGAAGCACTGTAGGGGATGGGGCTCATCCCCCCTCTGCAAGCGTGGCCGGAGGAGAGCCTCCACTCACCCTCCATAGGGTCCGGTCTGTGGTGCGTAGTGAGATCAGGTGTTCTGTGACTGATCCCCTACACCAGCTTGAGGCGAGGGTGGCACAACTCACAGGTGTGCCTGCCCGTCCTATCCAGCCCCCATCACAGCCTCGGCCTGGGCTGTGAAGGCACAGTGGTAACTGCCTATGGGTGGGGATCTCAGTTCCACTGTTGCCATCTGTGGGCTCATGGGCTTGCGATATCCAAACATCCATCCCCGTCATTTGTGTTTACCCCCTACATGTGTCATACTCCACCCCTGTATGCATCTTGTTTGTCTTGCCTGTTAACCTCCCTAACCTACCTCCCCAAATATACCAACTTCCTGTACCTCACATTCCACTCTCACCTGAAAAAAAAAAATAGGGCACTCTGTTCCCACAAAAAAATTATGCCCCATACATAGCTGCCCAATTCGCACACATGTCCACTGGACATGTAGACTGATAATTCTAATTGGCAGTACAACATATTTTGTTGTCCTCACCCCTCTCTCAGGGGTGGAAGGTTTCAAATTTCACACCAAGTTTCACACATATGCACAGCTGTAGCTGATAAAGAAATGGGCAGCTATGGGCCTTCCCTACATCCTTCCTGCACATCCCGAGCTTGTTTTCCTACTGTTCTACCCTCTTTGTGCCCCCCTTTTCACCACTTTCCTATCTCCCCATTTTCTTTTCTTTAAAAGAAATTAGCGCGGGTGTTATCGGGAGTAAGCACTTTTAAGCAGTGGTCAGCGGGTGTGCGCTTGTGTGCGCTTAGCTAACCGAGTGTGCGCATGTGTAAGCACCGCACAAACCAGCGCAAACCCGCTTACAACTGCTTAAAAGTGCCTTAGTCACTCCGTATGACAAGGCCTGTAGTCTGCTCATCAGCAAAATAAAATACCCCCGTTAGTCTCAAACCCCAGACCTTGGAAACACTAGTCTGCATGAATCACCACTGAGCCATGGCAGATATACAAGAACTTGGTGCTGAAAGAAATATATCATGAAATACAAGGAGTGAATGTAAAGGGAATATAGGAAGGCCATTACACAAAGCTTGTTCCCTGAATCCTTACTGGCAATTCTTGTGGAATTGCATTACATTAGTGTGATAAGAGAAACAGCCATGCTAGGAGGTAATAATGTTACAGTAGCACCTTACAAACCCCACACAGTATCAGAGCAGGATAAACACCGCCATATTTAAATAGGTATGAGGCCAGACTTCCCAACTGTGACTGATTTACAGGGATGTCCCTGATTTCCAAAAAAATGTTACCTGTGCCCCACTGACTCCCTGTGAAATGTACTAACAGTAGGCAGAAAGGTGGGGGTATGCCACGTAATGGTGACTGTCAATAAGTTAAAGTAGACACTACTTGCATGTCAGAAATGGTGTAGTAATACATATGCTCAAAATACCCCACAGTCACAACTGCAGAATATCTGAAATATATCACAGGTGTATCCAACTGATATGTACCTTTCCCTGAGGCTGGTCAAATATATACCTGAGAGTATCTGAGGCCTGCAAGTGTCAAAAATACACAGGCATATCAACCTGTCTGCTGTTACACACTCTGTGAATAGCTGTAGAATTACTCCCACAAGCACACCCTCATGTAGGAGTACAACACAGAAATATCAAAGGATGTAGCCATCTAACAAACTAATGACAGTATAGCAGTTTACAAGCACTGCATGTGCCTGATATTCATAATTGTTAGTACAAAATACAAGGCCCTAGTACTGCTCAGCAGCAAAATAAAATACCCGTGTAAGTGTCAAACCCCAGACCTTGGACTCACCAGACTGCATGCAGTGCCACCAAGCCACAGCAAACATATAAGAACTTACTGCTGAAAGAAATAGATCATGCATTACAAGGAGTGAATGTAAATGGAATATAGGAAAGCCATAGCAACACATTCCAGTAAAGACAAATATCAGGCCTTCAAGGAGTGAAAGTAAAGGGAAAATAGTGAAGCCATAGCAACGCATTGCAAGAACTATTGTTGTATACCAGTTAATCCACAACTCCCACAGGAAAGTACATACTCCCATGTAAACAGTGTTAGCATTAGCAGGTGTGAGTTAACATACACACTGAGAAGAGTGAAATGGAAAAAGCAACAGTCAGGTTTCAGTACAACATGCATTTCAGTGGCTACAACACAGCCTTAGATATGAGAGGCATACCAACCTTCTGACTGACACAACAGTGTCCACAGCAAACCAGCATGGTCCCCACCTTGCAAAACTGAAAGGGCTATGCCTACCTAACCTAACATTATATAGCAGTGTCCTGAAATCACAGTGAGAACTGCAATTACCATACAGCAGGCTGCATGCAATTAGTAAATGCTGGCCACCAATTGGTGCAGAGGCCATCACATGAACATGTGCAGATACCTACAAAAGCAGCCTGTACTGCCAGTCCACACATGTAATAATATCATTGCAGCAACTGGAGGGAGAGAGAGAGAGAGAGAGAGACAGAGAGACAGAGAGACAGAGAGACAGACCAAAATAAAACAAAAAAAAAAAAAAAAGAAAAACCAAGCCAGCCATCCAGGCAGCCATCCAGCCAGCCATCCAGCCACCCAGGCAGCCAGCCAGCCATCCAGGCAGACAGACAGCCAGCCATCCAGGCAGCCAGCCAGCCAGCCATCCAGGCAGCCAGCCAGCCATCCAGGCAGCCATCCAGCCATCCATCCAGGCATCCAGGCAGCCAGCCATCCAGCCACCCAGGCAGCCAGCCAGCCAGCCATCCAGGCAGCCATCCAGCCAGCCATCATGGCATCCAGGCAGCCAGCCATCTAGCCACCCAGGCAGCCAGCCAGCCATCCAGCCAGCCAGCCAACCAGCCAGCCATCCAGGCAGCCATCCAGCCAGCCATCCAGGCATCCAGGCAGCCATCCAGCCAGCCATCCAGGCATCCAGGTAGCCAGCCATCCAGCCATCCAGCAACCCAGGCAGCCAACCAGCCATCCAGGCAGCCATCCAGCCAGCCATCCAGGCAGCCAGCCAGCCAGCCATCCAGGCAGCCATCCAGCCAGCCATCCAGGCATCCAGGCAGCCAGCCATCCAGCCACCCAGGCAGCCAGCCACCCATCCAGGCAGCCAGCTAGCCATCCAGCCAGCCAGCCAGCCAGCCAGCCAGCCATCTAGGCAGCCAGCCAGCCATCCAGGCAACCAGCCAGCCATCCAGCCAGCCAGCCAGCCAGCCAGCCAGCAAGCTAGCAAGCCAGCAATCCAAAAAAAGCTGTCAGAGACAAAGGTAATGTAAACTACATAATCTAATAATCTACATACTGTGAACCGTCCATATGTGTTAGCAGTCTGTATCTATATGTATATGAAGATGTGCATATGGCAAGGGACATACTGCAACTGTTAGTGAAAGCTGGACATACATATGTAGTTGAAGGTTGCTATGTGCACATATCAATGTAGGTTGTAGTGTGTGGCATTGAAAACAGCATGCAGTGCAGGTATATGTCATGTGGTGGTGAACTTCTGTGGGACTGAGCCAGTGAGGCCTGCTACAGCTATATGGCTTGAGGACAGCATAATGCATTATGCACAACAGTGTGCAATATCATTACAGAATGGTATGTCTCACAACTGTTGCAGAAGTGATATTCCCACCATGAAAGGTGGGCAGTCCATGTACCTACATGTGCATATATATGTACAGCAATGGATGTTAAGAAGTGTATATATACATATATATATATATATATATATATAGATATATATATATATATATATATATATATATATATATATATATATATATATATATATATATATATATATATATATATATATATATATATATATATATATATATATATATATATACATATATATATATATATATATACATATATATATATATATCTATATATATATATATATATATATATATATATATATATATATATATATATATATATATATATATATATATATATATATATATATATATATATATATATATATATATATATATATATATATATATATATATATATATATATATATATATATATATATATATATATGGTTATATATAGCGGTATGTGTATATATATATATACATATATGTAGATATGTATATATATATATATATATATATATATATATATATATATATATATATATAGATATATATATTTATATGTATATATATATATATATATATATATATATATATATATATATATATATATATATAAAGAGAGAGTGAGAGAGGGACATGGGGGCAGATGTACTGCAACAGGTGCCTGGTGACCAAGGCATGGACAGAACACCAGTGTTGATACTGCAGTACCATACACCATTCCAAAACATGTTACCCACTAACTACCACATAGGCGGTTGCCTGCCTACCACTGGAGGTGTCAGAAGGGAACATGGGACACAGGTGTACAATAGCCTCCCCTTTGATATCCACAGTGGCACACTAGTCTTGTAATTCCTGTACATGGTACATGTCATCACAAAAGGTGTGTCAGCTAGGCAAATGTAAGTTAGTGTACCCCTGTGCACCTCACAATGTCCTATGCAGTATGTACCTCCCATGAGAACTACAGCAAATGGAAAGGCCACAGACATACCTAACAAAAACTGATAATGGCCACAAACACATTCCCTATGCAGACCGACTCACAAAACCACAGCTAGAGTGCCTTGCATACTGCCTACACAGAGGTTACCAGTGCTGGACATACAGAGTTATGTCACACCCATACCAGTTGGCCAACCACCATGGCAACACCTCACAATCCGTCCAGCCTATATGACCTAGGGCCCTAATCCCTGTCACCGCACTAAACAGCACATGCTGGAGGTACAGGTTTCTGTACACAAATATGCCATACCCTGGACTAAACCACCCAGCATTAACAAACAAGGCTCCTCATTAGTAGATGTCATACATACCCCTGATGAATGTCACAGGAGCAAGGAAAATCACAGTACATGTGTACCAAAGGGCAGGGTAGCATATGGCTAGGCTGCCCTAGGCCCAGGGCCAATAGCATAGTACCTACCTATGACACTATGCACACACACATGTACTCGGTGCAATACCAGCTATGTGACATTGAATGAGTGTGACACTGATTGTGTGCAAGGTCTGTAATGGTGTGATAGCTTAGCGTGAGTTTGTGTCTGTCATGGTAGTTGGTGTCCTCGGTGTGAGGCCAGAGAAAGATGTGTCAGTTATTGGGATGCAAACATAGTAGATTGGCATATGTTGTGCCTTAGTTCCCTGTGTACGACTGTGGTGTCCCATCATAGGCAGAAGCAATACATGTATTCTTAGTAAGTGGTACTGCTGTTGAATCCAGCTCACATATGAACTGTTGTACTACCTGATGTTGTAGGCCTAAACACTACAGTATGGTGTATGTTCACATTCTGTGGTAACACTGTTTGGTGTGTTACCTGTAGTCTGCACAGATTACATACCTCATGCATAGGTATCTGTAAGTAGGGGCACACAGTACTATAAGGTACACAGTTAATGCTCATCTGTGTCGTCATACATTTGTGTGTTGTATGTATGTGTAATGTGTGTGTAATGATGCCTGTACCATGGCCGCAATCACATGTGTGTTACAGTGTATGTGTGTGTACCTGGCAGCATGTATACTCTGTGACAGCAGTATGCTGGCTTTAGTAACAACTGTGCAGGTATGTCAGGTAGGGATATGGCATCAAAGACTAGGGTGGATTACCGTTGAAACTGTACATGTACAGTTTCAACGGTAATCCACCCTAGTCTTTGATGCCATATCCCTACCTGACATACCTGCACAGTTGTTACTAAATGGTATGTGGTATCGAACATGTGTATCCCCTGATAGACAGACAAACGCTATATATGGCAGTGAAGTGATATCAGTACATTTGAATATTAAGTGTGCCACATGACTTGCTCACATATTTTTCTTTTCCTTCCTTCCAGGGTGATGGTACATCAAAGAAACCCACCTTATACAGCAGCAGAGGATCAGGAGATCTACCAGAGCCTGGTGCAGAATTACTGTGTGCTGTTTTCCGGGACCAGTCAGAACCAGCATGAGAGGGCTGCACTGTGGCAAGAACTTGTCCGTCGGGTAAATGACATAAGCATGCATAACCAGACATATGAGCAGGTACGCCATCACTGCAGTGATTTAATTAGACATGTCTGGCAGCATGCGTCTGATATCCACAGACAATAGCTTGCCACAGATGGTGGGGTACCTATCCACCCCCCCTCACCAGTGTGGAGGAGCACCTCCTAAGTGTTGTGGCTCCAGGCCAACAACAAGAACATCCACAAACATGTGTCATCATGGAGGCAGGAGCCACTCAGCATGTTGAAATGGAGTGTGCAGGTAACATCCCATATCTGTAGTTGACTGTTCTCTGTACTGGTAGTCTATGCGTGTGTGAGATGTGTACTGTTTGTGTAGCTGTTAACCTGCCCATTCTTCTGCAAGATTGATATTCTGAGCATAATCTGTACACCTGTGAAAGCCACCTGTTGTACTACTGTACTTTATCATACTCACAGTATGTGGCCACTGGCAATCACTCTCATATGTTTTCAGGTCCCTCTGGAGTGACAGCAAGGCAGCCAATCCATGCTGGTGAGTGTGTAATAACAATACTATTGCTAATGACATGTGCATGTCATATGGAGGTGTAGTGTGTGTACATGTAACACACCTACACATAATGCATGCTGTGCATGTTTGCTGTGAGACTATGCATATCCCATTATTCTCAGTAGCTGCCTCGCTCACATGCAATACACAGAGCATGACACACATGTGTGGCAACACAGTACTGGACATTGTATAGGCATACCAGATACACATGTACACAACACACACATGTTTGGCATACACACTACACCTTAGCCTGCTACACATGTCCAATTATGACATCTGCTGTATGGCCAGCCTTCAGCATCCCACTTATCTATGCAGCACACATAATATGCCTGAGGGGTAGAGGCCTATCATGTCTTTGTGCAACAGTCTGGAACAAATAATACATTCATGTTAGGCAATGCTCACTATTGGCCACCTTACACACCCATGTAACAAGTGGCTGTGTAATTGTGGATGTAGTCATGTTACTGCACTTCAGGTACAGCATGCTAGCTGCCTGTCTGGCACACATTATTATTGTTGACTGACCACAAGAAGCATGTTGATCATGGCTCACATTACTACACCACATCCAGTTCCACTGACCACAAAAGTACACATAGCTGTTATTGTGTAGCACCGTCATGTGTTGTGTGTGTGTGTGTGTGTGTGTGTGTGTGTGTGTGTGTGTGTGTGTGTGTGTGTGTGTGCAAATCTATGCACCCACAGCTTGTAACACTTGCACAACATTGTTATGTCCTTGTACACATTGTGTCCTAGGGTGGAGACAATCATTGAACAACTACACACAAGCATCAAGTACACGTATACTGTTATTAACAAGGGCTGTCTACACTTGCACTGCATGTTCCTGTGCAACACATAACCTGCATGCTGACACGTGTGAAGTGATGTTTTTCCTTGTGAAATGGTCACCCACCCTAAAACAGTATTGTGTATGTGTTGGATTGCAGGTGTGTCTGTGTTTGTGTCTGCTGTACTGAGGAGTGTGCCTGTGTGCTTGTGTGCCTGTGTGCATGTGTGCATGTGTGCCTGTGTGCATGTGCTCCTGTGTGCATGTGCGCCTGTGTGCATGTGTGCATGTGTGCATGTGCACCTGTGTGCATGTGTGCATGTGTGCATGTGTGTATGTGCGCCTGTGTGCATGTGCGCCTGTGTGCATGTGCATGTGTGCCTATGTGCATGTGCCCCTGTGTGCATGTGCACATGTGTGCATGTGTGCATGAGTGCATGTGCGCCTGTGTGCATGTGTGCCTGTGTGCATGTGTGCATGTGCGCCTGTGTGCATGTGTGCATGTGTGCATGTGTGCCTGTGTGCTAATATCATGTACACATTTGTAAACTGTGTTTCCTATCTTCCTCTCACAGGTTCTGATGTTGCTCTGGTAGAGTGCAGCAGGAAACCTGAAGCCACTGCTGGGGATAGTGCTAATGATGATACATGTGTAATGGCACAGGGAGGTATGACAGGGTCTGTCATTGGTCATCCAATTGACAGTACACAGCAGTCAACCCCATCAATGCGCACAGTCATCCTGCCGATACATCCATCGTCACCAATGTCCTTAGCTGAGGGACAGCATACAGTGGGCATTGACCAGGGTAGAGTGGTATCATTGGCACATGCATCCCCTCACAGCAGCCATGGCCATATTCCTGACATGGTACCACACAGGCAGATGTCCAGGGGTTCTCGTGGGAGCATCTGTGGTCATACTGCCCCTGTCAGACATGCCCACAGAGGTCTATCAACCTCAGCTATGTTCCGGGCTGTAATGCAGGCACAGGCACAGGCACATATGGAATGGTACACCAGACAGGGTCTGAGGGAGCTTAGAGCACATCGCACAGCTATGAATGACACTATGCGTGACTTTGCGTCTGCCATCCATAACATCAGCGAGGTCATTGATAGACGTTGGGGGGACACATTAGATCTGTTCCACAACTACATGTCCAGGAGCCAGGACAGTGCAGGATGGTTGAGGCATCGACGTGGATGTCTGCCAGCAACATTATCAGCTGCCAGTCATCGCGGATGACAACAAACCCGCAGCCGGTCCCATAGTGCCAGTACCAGCCCCAGCAATGCTGGGTCTGTGCTGTCATTAGACCGTCCTAGAAGACCACGTGCACGTGGCTCTGGACAGTCCCAGCAGGGACATGTGTCCAGTCAACAACCCACTGCTTCTGATGACAGTACCCAGTCTGGCTTAGTACCTGATACTGTCCGTAGCACCCCTGCCAGGCACAGGTACCGTGTCCGTGGCCAGAGACAGTGAACTGTATGACCTGGCAGGTACAGTCTGTGACTGTCCACAAACACCCGTATATAGCAGCCACATGGTGGAACTGTGTGCATGCATACAGACACACATAATGCTAACACCTAGGGCTAACATACACACACACACATTGCAGCAACATTGCCCCATCTTGTACTGTTGTCCCGCACTAACACACACACACATACATGTCGACTGGATGTGTCAATGGCAGACTCTGGCAAACCAAGTACACACCCTGTGCATATGATGAAACTGTGCCACCTCCTGCCATCTGTAACATTGATGCTGGAACAGGATAGCATGGTACTGATGCACAGAGTGACTACATAGCACTGTAGTAATATTATCATGTTGTTAACAGTACAGTGTAATGATATTGTTGTGGGTATATTCGAGCATGCATGATGCATTAACTATTTTTGTCATTGCAATTTTGTATACACCAGTGTTAATTCCCAAAGTGTACTGTCTGCACATGTGCCACATGGCTGTTGTGTGTACCTGTGCCTGCATGTGTTGGGGTGTGGACAGTACATGTGTGATGTTTGCATCACCGATTTCCAGGTGTACATTTGTGAACGTGGTCAGTATGGAACATGACATGGTTTGACAGTATGCTGTGGGTGATATGGTTTCCACATGTCAATGGTCTGCATTCTGGTAGTATACACAGCTTACATAGCCTGACATTCAGTGGTCATTACATGGTGTCTCCTCAACTGATACACAGACGTAGGAACCTGGTGTCAGTGATATCCCTGCAGTACTACACTATACCAGTAGCCATTGTTACTGAGCCCCACACATCCCTGGGAACAATACCCTTTGGCATATAGCAGTCTCATGTACATGCCAACACACTATGGATATGTCCATCCATTACTGCAAATACATACAGTGGCCTACAATGCATTCTACACATGACACACCTAACCACCACAATGGTATCATACGGACAGATACCTGTTGTCCAAGCCATGGTATATTGCTGTAACGCTACTGTGGCATTGTCATCGGCATGTAGTTAACATAGTATTCCAGCAGGACCATGTAGGTGGTAGCACCCATCATGTAGAACGGGTAATGATGTGTACATGTGGATAGGTGTTATCTTGTCTATCCTGTGATATTCACATTTCCAAAGGTATTCTGCAGTCCCTCTGTGTATCACCTAAGCAAGAAGGTGTCTGTATGCATATCGGCAACAGTTGCCATACACCTACACTGGATGGCCATCACTCACAGACTTTGCTGTGTTTTAACATGTCTGACATATACTGCAGACATGAACCGTCACCCACATTAATCTATCAAAGCTTTCATGGGTGTGTGTCACATAGTTGGCCTAGGACACAGATCACTGCAGTAGCTTGCATTGTCACCAACATACATGTATGGCCTAAGGTCTGGTAAGCTGAGGCACATGGTGGCAAAGGTAACAACTGTATTCATATGGGGCAGGCTTCACACATAGGAGCTATTAAAGGTCACAGGTACATATCTGTAAGTGGCAAACACATACCTGATGTGTGCATGGCAATTACTGTTATAATAATATGTCATACAATAATGAAAGCAAAACACACAACACATTCACAAACTGTGCGACAAATGTACACATGGCATTTGGAGGATTCAAACCCCTATCTAACTAGGTTATGGCACTTGAGAGAGATGCATTAGCACAGCACGCTATTCGCATTACTAGATGATTTCCCTTCTCCTGCTGTATTTATAGGGTGCTGACATCATCAGTGTTTCCAAAGAAGAATGTACATCTTTTAGTGTGTTATCCCAGTCTTCAAAATGGCCATTCCTTTCACAAAGAATTGCAGACACACACAGCGTTTGCAGGAGTCAAACCCCTACCTAACTATGCTATGCTACTTGAGACAGACGCATTAGCACAGCACACTATTCGCATTACTGGATGATTTCCCTTCTCCTGCTGTATTTATAGGGTGCTGACATCATCAGTCTTTCCTAAGAAGAATGTACATCTTTAACTATCCCTCAGTATGGGGGATAACAATATCTGTGCAGTCACAGAAACCTAGTTCAGGGTCACATATGCACACTGGCACTGCCAGGTTATGTTCTATACCATGCTTTGTGACCACAGGACTTGTGACACAGAACACAAGTAGGGGGTGTATCCATATACATCACAGATACACACACCTCTGGGTTGGTCCCACTGCACTAAGCATGACTGGCCATACATATACACCTACCATTGTGCAAAACTGCCTTTTGGTTTGGTGTGTAGTTCAGACCACCCACCCATACCCAGTAACCACACTTGGCTTTCCTGGGAACAGTGTCGGATATGAAGGTCTTCACACACACCATTATAGTGGTTGACTTCAGGTACACAAATATTGACTGGGGATACTACTCAAGCCCTCAACATCACCCTACAGCCACTACAATTTGTGAATCCATGTGCTATGGCACAACCAGTCACCACACCCACTAGGGGGAATACATATTGGACCTGATCATCACCAACATGAGGACTCTATGTTCCACACCAGAGGTAGAACTGTCATTGTTAAGATCAGACCATGATCAACTTTCCCTGGACATCCATATCCCGTCCCCACACCCAGCCAAGGAAATCACTGTAAAGAATTTCTCAAAAGCAGACTTTGCACTTGTGAAGACTGGGGTGGAATACTTCAGAGGCCCCGTGCTGGAGGTTAATACAAACCAATTTGCAGAATTCTTTGCAAACGCATTGCATGAGCAGCTGCAGGTATGCATTGATCATGCTATCCCACATAAAACCATGACTCCTCCAAAACAGGAGACCTGTCTGGTTGACCCCAACCATATATAAGCTGTACAACAGAAGGAGGAAGCTACTACATAACAGAGCAATATCCCACAGACCCAGATAAATCATAACCTCTCCTTTGCTAATCACATTGACAGAGAGTCATTGCTAAGAACATTGTATAGCCCTCCTTCTCACATGGGTGTTTGCATGTAGATCATGTGAGGTCATTGTGGCCCTCTACTACTCACTCATCAGGACCATGTTTGACTACAATGCCCCTTTTAGGGTGTACCTTACCCAACACCTGCAGCAACTACAGTGAACACAACAGTACCTCCCCAAGAGAATCATGGCCTACACACAGATGTCCTATGCAGCTCAGCTAAAGGATCTCCAGCTCTACTCAGTTGCTTAACGCCTACTCAGAGGTAATCTATGCCTGACGTACACAGCCATTTCAAACCCAGAAGTAATGGACATGCTCCACCTCATAACATCCAAGACCCTTACAGCTACACACTCCAGGGACATAAACCTCAGCACAAACATAAATAGGACATGCTGCAGGGACAGATTCATTACTCACAGGCTCCCCTCACTCTGGAATTGAATCCCAATTAAAGTTAGACATAGCCCCTCACCAACCCTCTTCCAGCAAAATACAGCCGCATGGATGGGAAATTGCAAATTCACCCCTGGGATCTCCACTGTGTCCCTGTTTGACAGAGGCACAGCAAAGTAGCCTTAAAGGGTGCCTTCTGTGACCTACTTTACAGAGGCACAGTAGGCTACTCTACTGGGGAGGCAGATGCCAAATACACTCTGCCTAGGCTTATGAATTCCCCAGGGCAGACAGCCTAGTATTCACCTCTGCACCTATGTTTATGTTTGGGATGCACAATATTTGTTGCTGCTACTGTTTGCAGGTCTTTATTGCCATAGCTTTCACAGTTTCTGTGAACAACATGTGTATCTGCATAACATGTTTGATCATGACAGGGTTCCGGTATATTAATATATGTGTCTGTTGTCATTTAACTGTGTGCACAGGGTGGATTGCTGGATCGTGGGAGGTTCCTGGCTTAACACATACAACTGCCAGATATGTGTGACTGACTGCTATACTCAGACATGGCCTAAGTGTGTGAGCATGCCCAGTTCAGGCTTTCCATGGTTTGTTGCCTGACATGTGTCTCATTTATCCAAGTGTGTGAGCATGCCCAGTGTGACCTTTCCATATGTTGTGATCTGAAGTCCACTACATTTCTGGTTCTGTGTGAACATGACCAATATTGACATTAATACTGTGTGTGTTGGAAGTCATGTTGTGTTCTTACTGCCAGACTCCTTTGTGTCATAACTCAACAGGTTTTATGCTGTGCTTGCAGGGTTTCCATGGGATAGTTTGCAAAGACTTGGCAACATTCTCTCATACTGGCTGAATACTGCAATACTGTCATGGAGTAGTGGTTCAGGACTTTCACTAGGGTGCACAGTATCATGGGTTTGAGTCCCATCACTGCTGTAAATGTTCATACTGAGCAGACCAGACTAGTTAAGGACCAGTTGGGCAACTATGCGCATGTTGCATTTTGTTCAGCTATGGTCTACTTAAACCAAGCTTGTCTGACATTACTGTGTATTCACCAACTTGGGTGGACATTGGCAAACATTACTCCACAGTGACCACAGTTGTACTACTTGGTGTGTGTGATTCTGTTCATAGGTTCATACTAGGCTATCTGCCCTAGGGCATTTATAATCCTAGCCAGAGTGTGTTTGGCTTTCAACACACATTGTAAGTGAAGTTTGCCATTACATTTTTCATGGTTAGTGTACTGTGCCTCTGGCTAACAGTGACACAGAAGTGATACCCAAGGTAAACCTACAATCTCCTATCCACTCATCAGGATTCCTCTTGAAGAGAGTCAATGAGGGACTCTGGCTAAACTGGAGTGGGAGTTTACTCAAGTGTGGGTGGAGCCTCTGGGTTATGGATCTGTCACTCCAGCATGTCCTATTTATTTCAGTCCTGAGGTTCAGGTCTCTTGAGCACGTAGCTTGATGGGATTCTGATTTTCCAAGGTGCGGCATGTCCATTGATTCCAGGTTGGACATGGCTTTATACATCTGGCACAGATCACCTCTGGGCAGGCAGTATGCCACTGAGTGGAGCTGCAGTTTCTTTAACCGGGCAGTGAATGGCATGTGTTTGAGCCCTTTGATCCTCCTGATGAGGTACTTTTGTGGTCTTTCCAACTGCTGCAGGTGTCTGAAAAGGTACATCCCACAAGGGGCATTGTACTCAATTATGGGCCTGATGAGGGATGAGTTAAGAGGCACAATGACCTCCACTGATATAGATGTGATTACCTTCATGATTAGGTGGGCTATATGAAATGTTTCTCTGAACACTTTGGCCACATATTTGTCGAATGTGAGATTGCTATCGACTTGGGTCCTGAGGTCCCTTATCACTTCTTCCATACTTAACGGGTTACCACATATGTAGTAATTTGTGGGCACTTAGTTTTTGACAAAGGGGAGGACTATACACTGTTTTGTGTTTAGCTTGAGGACATGGCTCTGGCACCAGTTGTCTGTTTCTATGAGGCCCTTTTGTAGGATGCTTGTGTCAGCTGGAGGGTCGATTATGGCACCCAGTTTGCAGTCATCTACAAACTTGTTCACCAACAGTCCTTCTGTGTTGGCCTGTACCTCTGAGAAATATATACCAAACAAGGGAGGTCCCAGGACTGAGCCTTGTGGGATGCCACTTGTAGCTGGTTTGTGGTCTGACATGGTTCCAGCATTTCAGACCATGTGGGTTCTGTCCTTGAGCCAGTTTACAACCCATCTAGTGACATAGGGGTTTCTATTGAAGCTGGTGATCTTATCTATGATGACCAAGTGGGGTACTGTATGGAAGGCTTTTGCAAGGTCCAGGTAGGCTGTGTGGACCACCATCCCCTCGTCAATGGCCTTAGTGACTGTTTCAAATGACTCAACTAGGTTTAAGAGGCAGGATCTGCCCTTAACAAAGCCAAAATGGGTAGGATCCAGTGTCTGTGTGTCCCCAATATGTTTATTTCTGAGGTCCATGATGATCCTTTCCATAGCTTTGCAGACCAACCTAGTCAGGCTTCTGGGGCGATTGTTTGCAGTATCCGTTGAGGCACCACCTTTGTGGAGAGGGTCCACTGTTGCTGTACACTGTTCTTTGGGTACATATCATGTGTTAAGGCTGACATTGAACAGTGGTTTTATGTGTGTGTTCAATTCTTCTTGGGGTTCCTGTGGACACAGCCCAGGACACCGTCTGGTCCCATTGATGTTATGTGTTTTGCTTTGGAGAGGCTGGCTGTTACCTGAGCATCTGTGATGTCAGGGGGCCAGCACTCTGCTGGGATAGATATTTGCCCTTTTGGTGGGGGGTGGGGGGAGTTTGCACTGAACCTGTCAGCTTGGATGTTGGCAATGTCTGTGGGTTTGTTGTATTGTTTGTCATTTTGGACTAATTCTGAACATATCTGAGGATTCCCACACAGGTTCCTACAATAAGTAAAGAATGCCTTGTGATTATCCTTGGTGTCCTGTACGATTTTTATCTCACAGATGGCCTTAGACAATTTTATGTGTGGACATTGTTTTTCAATAATACTGGTCAGAGATGGCTTCCCTTTTTGTGATTTGGATCTATCATATAGTAGCTTCCTCCTTGTATTGTATGGTTTGTTTATGGCTGAGGTCCACCAAACAGGATGCCTGCCTTTGGAGGATTGGGTCTTGGTTTTATTTGGGATTGCATGATCCATGCATTCCTGACGGTGTTCATAGAATGCGTTTATAAAGTGTTATGAGGTCTGGCCCGTATTTTTTACAGACACAGGATCTGTGAAGGATTCTACCTCAGTTTTGAGGTGTGTGAGATATGCTTTAGTGAACATTTTTTCACTGTGGTTTTCTGGCCATGGGCTGGGGTGGGGTTGTGAATATCCAGTGAGATTACTATCTGGTATGATCATACCAGTGAGGGATACACTTCTGGTCTTGGGCATAGAGTGCCCATGTTGGTGATGATCAGGTCCAGTATGTGTTCCCCTCTTGTGGGAGTGGTAGCAAGTTGTTCCATAGCATTTTGGTTAATAAATTCTGGGAACCTTTGGCCTAGGGTGTTGGAGCTAGGGTAATGCTCCCAGTGTATGTTTGGGTAGTTCAAGCCGCCCAATATAATGGTGTTTGGGGAGATCTTCATATTTTCACGTGTTCTCCAGTCGGCCAAGTGTGGTTCCTGGGTTTAGGAGGGTGGTCTGTAGCAGGCTATGAACTGGAAGGCGGTTTTACCCACTGTTGGTTACACATGGGTAGTCTCTGATGCTTCATGCTGTGCCACCAACCTGGGGGTGTGGGTATCTTTGACAAATATTGATACTCACCCTCCTTTTGTAGTTTGTTCCATGTTTTGCAGCTGTAAAGCATGGTATGAGGTGTACCTGTGAATGCTAGGGTGGTCTTGGGAGCCTTGAACCAGGTTTCTATTACTGCACAGATATCAACATTCTCCATGCTGAGGAGTGTTTGGAGTGCGTGCATCTTGCAGTTTAGACTTCTGTCATTGAGTAGCATTACTTATACTTTCTTATCCCTTGTGATACCTATGGAGGTGGGTTTGTCTTTTGAGCCTTACCTAGAAAAGGCACTATGGGGGTGACAAGAGCCTTTGGCAATATCCAATAGGCCACAGGAGACAGATGAAATCCATCCCTAGCAAAACATCATGTCTTGTCGAGCATCTCATCCCAGGCTGACAGGCATTGAATCCCCTTTCACTGACACCAATACTTAAGCCAATTGTTGTAATTGATCATCTTGTCTTCATATTGTGGCCTCATGTTTGGTGAGGGTAGGATGCTACTGAAGGTCATCAAGTTTGCATATACGACATGGTGGTAAATGCTGTTTAGCACTACCTTACATTGCTTAACACATGGCAATCATGCCTCAGGTGGTGCTGCAGGGCTGCCTATGTCGGATGCGCATACTGCACTCCCTATACATGTTTGGAAACAGGTAATGTCAAGTTAGGCATCCCTTTTACTATATGTGCGAGTCAGAGAGAGGTATCATTTCCAGGGTTCCTACTGAGCCAGTGTATGTGCTATGCGTTGCCTCTTTGCCAAGGCCAAGGCATACTGGGCACGCTTCCTTCTGCCTACTGGGGCAGGCTCAGGTTGTTCCTCCTCCGAGTTACACTCTGCCTGTGATGGCCTTGGCACTGGTGGGGGGCTGTTTGGCCCAGGCCTATGCTGGTCCTGTTACAGCTGTTTTCGCAGGATCATATTATGTAGCATAGCACATACCATGACAATTTGGGTACATGTAGTTGGTGAGTATTGCAAGGCTCCACCAGATGTGTCCAGGCACCGGAACCGTGACTTGAGCAACCCAAACACACGCTCGATTACATTTCATGTTTGTGCATGTGCCTCATTATTGCATTCTTGTTCAGGTGTGTGTGCATTTCTGATGGGTGTCATCAGCCACAGCTCCAGTGCATAGCCAGCATCTCCCACTAAGTGACCATGTGGGATGTCCCCATTGGCAGATGTCTGGTACAGCTGTGTCAGATGTCAGATATGGGAATCATGGTAGCTTCCAGGGCAGCCAGCACACACATTCATTATTATGCCCTGGGCATCACACATGACCTGGCAGTTGATGGAGAGGAAGCCCTTGTGGTTAATGTAGGCCCTACCCCACTCACCGGCTGGTGCTTTGATGCGTATATGCGTGCAGTCTATTACACCCACTACCTCAGGGTATTCTGCTATTTGCTGGAAGAGACACATATTGCTGGCCAATACCTCACGGGAATTGGGGAAATATACATGATCACCGACATGTGCTGACATGGCATCCAGGAATTGGTGCAGTACCAAGGATGCTGATGCCTGTGATATCCCCATCATATCACCAGTTGGTCTCTGAAAGGTACCTGTTGCTAGTATTCTTAGGCCAACACATACCTTGGTTTCCACTGGGATGGGTTCCCCACTGTTGGTTCTGTGTGTGAGGCGTGGCCTGCGCAGCTCAACAATTTGCTGCAGGAGGTCTCTGTCCATTCTATAGTGCTCCACTATCTCAAGCTCATGTAACCCCTCGTAGGTGACCCTGGGTCTGTACACTCTTCTCCGTCTCCTCACTGTGGGGTGTCTGGCAGCATTTGCATTGTCATCACCCTCAACATGTTGCATATGTCATCTTATAACAGCAATGGCAGCCCCTAGCATTTTTTGTCTGAGTGAAGCTTTTTCAGTTTTCACTTCTAGTAGCATACTCCAGTGTTACAGTGTCTCTTGTGAGAAACAAACTGCACTGTTGTTTGCAGAGTTTTAAGTGCTGGGCTGGGCTAGGCTAGTGTTCTGCCTGTGTCATTGCCTGATTCGGATTGTTTTCACCTGCTAGCTCTACTAGTATCACCTGGAAGCTTCCTGCTATTTGTTGTGCTTCCTTTTTCCTTTCTGTTTCCACAGGGGGAGTGATGCACATACAAGCGCAAACACTCTCACAGCAGCTCACACACACGCATACATGCTTAGATGGACTAAAACTTGCTTATTCGGGCTAAAATGCGTGCACACCAGCGCAAACAAGTTTAGAGGTCTTCCAACAGCCATATACATGCTTACTCCGGCTTGAACGCGCACACTCATGCTTCCACACGAGCACTCTGTCTTACTGAAGTTTACAGGCGTGCACACGCGTGCATACCCGCTCAGCAAGAAGCTTTGGTGTTATCCACAGTATACACCTTCCATTTCTTGGCTTTCCCTGGCCTACCTGTTGACACACCTCTTTCCATGATGTCTGACTGACACCTAACAGATGCCACTGTCCTCCAGTGAGCTGCACTACTTTCATACATACCCCCCTTGTGATGTCACCTATCTCCTACTCTGTTCCTCCCCATATCCTACTCCTACACTCCACTGACTGTGCTCATTTGCTATGTAAAAGTGCGATTCACTATCCTAACACTCATTTACATAGGATTGCCTACTAATGCTTGGTTACATGTCTTAGACTGGGCTTCTCCCCTTAGCAACCCCTACTCGGTGGCCATGTTGTCTTCAGCCTGCTATTCCCTTACATTGAAATTTGACAATTTTCATAAATTCCATGTTTGTGACTTTTTTGCCTTATTTTATGATTTTTATAGTGCACCCCATTTGCGCGGTGCTGCGCTACGCTTAAACATTGGAAATCGGCGAAAAAAAAATATTTTTATTTTAATTTTGCATCAGGGAAACTTTCCAATGGCCATATATTTGGCCATTGGCATGCTTCCTCAACCATATGCAACCTTTATTTGGAGCTGACAAGGCTCCATTGTGCTATTTGCAGAATGGTACTCAGTTGTCAACTGAGTACATTTCTGCAGCTAACACGTCTCCTACTTGGACAGGTTTCTGCTTCCTGGATCGCAAATTTACCTCATTTGCATGCCTTTCGGCTGCAAGTGAGGTAATTTGCATATCACAGCCCTCTCCATGTAGGAGACGTGTTAGGAGCTCTCTTACATGCCCCTACAGGCTTTTCGTGGATCGCTCGTCGGAAATGATGGCTGCATGGGGTCTTACTCTACTCGTAGACTCCGTGCAAGCCATTGTGAATCCGGCCCATTATATATCTTTGGTCTTCCTGTACTATCCCTTTTTTGTCTATTAATTCTCTCATTATACTAGCTTCCTTAGCTATTTTATTTAAATAAGGAGCTGTCTCTTCTTTTTTACCTTGTATGATATATGTTTTTTATTTTTTTCTTGATTCACTGCATATAATTCTTGCTCTTTCTTAAAATATTCATTTTCATTCCTTTTTAAAATTTTAAGAAGTTCCTCACTTAAATTATTATAACTTGTTTTCACATTTTATCTCCTTATAACTTGCCATCCCTGAAAACATTTTTAAAATTTCTTTTTAAAAGGCATCCACCATTCAAACCAATTTTATAGAGTTGTATACTTATGTGACCTTCCCACAATTCTAACTTTCTTTTTTCACCATCACCTATCCACTCTACTTCATTGATTCTTTTTAGACATTTTTCCTACCTTGGCAGTACTAATTTTGTCTCTGAATTTTATCCAGATTGTTTTACTGTTAGAAAAATCTGTGTCTAATGCACCTTCATTTTTTTATTTCACATCCTTCCAAAAGCACAAAATACCCCCAGATTCAGCTAGCAGCCCTGCAGGAATAAGTTATTCCTGCACAGCAGGGACCGTTCCTGTTCAGCATGGGAGCGTGCCATGCATATGTATGAAGGTGCACTGCCATGCTGTAAAATAGACAAGGTTTCATGTACAAGCACAGGGTGTCTGAGACCAGAACTCTCACAATACACACGCCCCCTGCACTCCAAAATTGCTAAAATGAGCGAGAATCCTCATAACACCACCAACCCATTAGGGTAAGAAATCTGGACAAAGCCATAAGGGACAATCATCTCTACCAATCCAAAAGTTGATAGAATAACATATTTATCATAAGCACATAGCACATATCCCCCAACCCGCCAGAGTAAGGAATGTGGACAAAAATAAGGGACAATCGTCCCACAAAGCAGAAAGTTGGTGGAATAACAGGTTCAGCATTATCATGGATATTCTGAAGGGTACAAATAAAAAACACAACAAATAATTTATATATATATATATATATATATATATATATATATATATGTGTATATATATATATATATATATATATATATATATATATATATATATATTATATATATATATATATATATATATGTGTATATATATATATATATATATATATATATATATATATATATATATATATATATATATATATATTAAAGTTTAACCGTAGCTGCACGGGTGTGCCCGTCGCTTAGCAATGCTTAGCCCAGCTGAAACGGCACGATAAGTTAAAAAGCAATAGACATCCATCATAAGCATAAGTTCAATATTGTAGCAGTTAGAGCATACAGCTTGCATGTAGTCATTCACGGTTCAAGCCTCATCAAAGTTGTTTCCATTTTGTATGTGTAAACATTAGCATTTTAATTTTTGCATATTTATGTAAGAAGTAACTGATTTTTCTCAACCAGGGTAGTTTATTAGGCCGAGATGTGAGGTGTCAGTGTAATAAAGTAGTGAAACCTCCATATAAACACAAGTGCCCCATACATTATAGTCACACAAGAATAAATTAATCACAGCACATTGGGGAATGTCAGGGGAAGGTAAATAAATCTATATTATGTAATGAATGATAAATAAATCCCATGCAAGTGGTAGACCAATATAATAAAACATAAGCAATACTAACCATTGCACAGCTATGTTGACCGGGTGTAAGCATTGTGTACATATGAATACTAAGCAATGAATAGCCCAGCTAAGTGGATTTGCCCATTGGTAAGCAATGCTGAACCTACCCCTTTAAGCACTGCCATCCATAGCTAAGAAGGTTTTCCCTTAGCTTAGCTCAGCATTTTCAGAACTGTCCAATCATGACAAAGGGTGGGAAATCATCCATATTTAAACTCCTTAGGTGGGAATACTGCTCATAACTGGTTCTAGCTCTCCAGTGTAGGCAGTATGGTAGGTGTTGGAGAGGGCATCCATTTCTGGGCGCAGCACTGGGGCATACAGGAGTCCAAGGTCATGATAGGACTCCTGGTAAAAAAAATTGACATGACACTGCTGCAGGATGAGTACCAGGCCTCCTGATATAAAGTGGATGCTTAGGAAAGTCTTATCCGTGGTCTCACCAGTGCCACTGGTATCCTATGGACGGGTGAGCAGGTCCGGCACCACTATGTCAACTTGAAACGGAGGACGTTGGACCTTTTGGAACAGTGGGTCCAAGAAGCAAGAGACAGGAGAGATGTCCCAGCAGTGTATAAGTATTCATAGCAATAATTGTTTACCAAAGTCTAGCCTGTCTATGTGATGGATAGGTATGCATAAATATTTCTCTATTTTCATTACAGCTGCAGCTGAGTGGGCTATGAATCAGGAAGCCCATGCCAGTTGGTTGCAAAGGCTGCGTCACAAGGCTGGTAAGTAATAATCCTGCTTGTAGTAGTCATACCAAATAAATACAAAGGAGTAAAATGTCACCTGGCACTATAAAAATGTGTATGGTTTCCACTGAATAAACCAGACAATATAACAGTAATAGTCCCATATAGATCATATTTAAATAAAAGTGCAACTGCCCAGCAATAAAGTTCTAAATCCTGAACTGGTTATGTTTAACCAGGTATTATATGGCTTCACATGTTACATACACCAAGATCTGGTATGTGCATAGTACCGTTGTGCCAATTGTTTCTCACACTATGCTACATAAAAATATGTCTAGGAATGTTGGTATAAGAATGTTGTAATTACAAGGTCAAATTGTATAACCAAGAGAGACTTAGACAGAAAACACTGAAGGAAGAGACAGCACTTTCTAAACAGCTCACTCTGATGAAAT
>NC_056729.1:1374777232-1374802232 GCF_019279795.1 Protopterus annectens
AGAAACTTTGCTTGACATAGATGGGTAGTTTGTTCCAGAGTATGGGAAATCTCTGAGACAGGAATCTATTCCTCCTGCATGTCCTGTTTATTGTGGTGACAAGGTTTAGGTCCCTAGAGTGTGCAGCTTGGAGGGATTGGGATTTCTTTAGGTGTAACATGTCCAACAGCTCGGGGTTTGACATAGCTTTATGTGTTAGGCAGAGATCAACTCAGAGTAGGTGATATGCTATGGAGTAAAGCTGGAGTTTTTTGAGATGATCAGTGTAGGGCATCTGTCTGAGGCCAGTAATCCTCTTTGTGAGGTACTTCTGCAGCCTTTCCAGCTGCTGCAGATGTCTTGTGAGGTACATTCCAAAAGGTGCATTGTACTCTATAATGGGACTAATGAGTGTCAAGTAGAGGGGGACAATGACCTCTTTTTTCCTAGATGAGAACCCTTTTGTGATGAGGTGTGCCACGTAGAAGGATTTCCTGACTAATGTGGCAATGCAATTTTCAAAGGAGGGACTACTGTCCACCTGGGTCCCCAGGTCTCTTATCACACATTCAGCATTAAGTAGACTGCCATTTATGTGGTAGTTCATGGCTACAGAGTTTTTACCAAAGGGGATGACAATGCACTTGTTGGCATTGAGCTTGAGGCCATGGCTCTGACACCAGGCATCTGTCTCAGTGAGGCCCTTCTGTAGGATGTCCACATCTTTTGGGGACTCAACTATGGCTCCTAGTTTGCAGTCATCTGCAAACTTTGTTAGCCAAAGGCCTTATGTGTTAGCCTGTACTTCAGAGAATTATATACCAAACAGGAGAGGTCCCAGGACTGAACCCTGTGCTACTCCACATGTCACAGGTTTAAAGTCAGATTTGGAGTCTGCAACTTTTACAGTGTGGGTTCTATCAGTGAGCCAATTCGCAACCCATCTTGTGATGTAAGGATTTATACCTAGTTTAGTGAGTTTAGCTATAATTCCAGAATGGAGGATGCTGTTGAATGCCTTGGCGAGGTCAAGATAGGCTGTGTGAGCCACCTTACCCTTGTCTACAGCTTTGGTGACTGCCTCAAAAAAGTCGGTCAGGTTCAGTAGGCATGATAGGTTCATAGATTAGTACTAAGCTAACTGCCCTTGCGAGCCATTTTAAGCCTGGTCAATTATCCCTTGTGAGACTCAAACCCTGCACATTGTGCTTTTAAGGCAAGCACCTTAACCATTAGGTCATCCTCCCAATCTGCCTTTCACAAACCCAAACTGGGTGGGGTCCAGAGTTTGGAGGTTACCAATGTGTTTGTTTATGAGTTCCATGATGGTACATTCCATGGCCTTACAGACCAGGCTTGTCAGGCTTATAGAGCGATAGTTTCCGGGATCAGTGGTGGCTCCCCCTTTGTGGAGTGGGATAACTGTTGCTATGCACCATTCAGTGGGCACAAAGCCTGATGTGAGACTATGATTGAACATGGTGCTTAGGTGGGAAGCCAGTTCGTTCTGAAGTTCATGTAAAACGCAGCCTGGGATGTTGTCCCATCCCATGGATGCTGTGTTTTTGGCTTTAGAGAGTGCAGCTTTTACCTGCATAGTTGTGATTACAGGGACTCTGCATTCTTCCTGTATAGATATGGGTCCTTTAGGGGCTGAGAGGGGGTAAAGTTAGAACTTATCTGGCAGGACGTTGGCAATATCAGTTGGTTCTGTAATTTTCATGCCATTGTGCTGTAACTTAGAGCAAATCTGGGTGTTGCCATTGAGATTCTTGACATAGCTATAGAATGCTTTGTGGTTGTCCCTAGAAACAGTGGTGATTTTGCTTTCATAGCTAGCTTAGGAGGATCTCATAAGAGATCTCAGCTTCTTACTGAGGCTGACCAAGGAACTCTTCCACTCATGGGATTTTACTCTGTTTTGCAACAGTTTCTTCCTTCTGTTGTAGAGTTTGTTTATGGCAGGGGACCATCAGATTGGCTTCCTTTTTTTGGAGGATAGCATCTTGGTTCTGTTTGGGATAGCACGATCCATGCACTTGTGCAAGTGCTAATAGAGTGCATCTCTGTAGGATTCAGCAGTCATGGTCACTCATGTTAGTAATAACTAGGTCTAGGATATTGTTGCCCCTGGTGGGGCTGTGGATAAATTAATCCAGGGCATTGGAATTTATGAATTCCAGAAAGCGTTGAGCAAAGGAGTTGGTACACGAGTAGTTTTCCCAGTTAATGGTGGGGTAGTTGAAATTGCCCATTATTAATACATTATCAAATTTGACTTCCCTGTTTTGTCACCCAGTAATGTGGACCAATGACCAGACGTCCTGATATAATAGGATGAGACATATGATTGAGCTGCAAGACTGTAAATACAGTGTGCCATAATGACATAGAACACAAATGTGTACCAGGTATCCCCTGAGCATGTGTATGTATGTGTATGTTCAGCTGAAAGGCACAGAAGTAATAACATGGGTCACAAGCAGTCCGGAAAATAGGATATGCATGTTGCACATGTGTGTAATATCACTGTCACTGCATACAACAAAATAAAAAGTGCACTGCTACTGATTGTTGCATTGGCATGACACTGATATGGGTACTACAGTAGGCAAGCTTATCACATAGTAATCAGAGAAATGTACAACTGTGTTATGACCCACTTTCCATGCCTACCACTAACAGCTATATCAACACCTGTATACACTGGATATCAAAGTGTACACTTTCCTGTTGGAATGCCAGGTCTGTGTGCTGTATGCTAATGAGACCACAGAAAGTCATGTCAAAATGTTTCTCACCTCAAATGTGACCCATAACCTGTACAATTATATTGAAAAAGAAACAAAGCTGTTTCATGGAAGGTGAGAAACCATTGCCAAGAGAAGATGTGATATGACGTTAGAGTACAGACAAAGACAAATGGATGCTGTAATCATCTCAGCAGGTGTTTACACAACATATCAGTGTAAGGGTGTGCACACACATTCAGCTTCCTTACTGTACTGAGTATTAATTCCCATATGTTTCTACAAGACAGATTGTGTTGACATGTGCTTTTGTGGGGTCATGTTCCAGTTGCACAAGTACCAAGCATTGTAACAGGGGCATGTACACTTCATATCCACTGCAGCTATATAGAATCAGCAGTACCTTACCTGTACAACCATTCTCAACCAACGATAGAGTAATCCCCCTTGGTGGACAGCACCAAGACACAAAGCATGTAATAAGTTGCCATACTGGCTGTACAGGGACACATAGGTGCAGACTACAACTTGGAAGCAAGTGCACCTCTATCTGAGCAAGCATGTAGGTTCACGGCTGACTTTCTGTAAGGCTGACTATGACTAGAAATCAGACATATCCAAACCACCAAGGCCAATTGCAACCATATCTACACATATGTATGCAGTCTCAGAGTCAGTAACACAAGTCAACCTGTACTGAGGGAAAAGCACACCTCATAAACACATGCCATGGATACAGGCAACCTGTATCAGACAGGATAGGTGGGAACAGTGGCACCCTGTCCACAACATTAGTACAGGGGATATGCACATCACCCACACTCCTGCCCACATCAGTGGTGAGCATGGACATAATGCTGACTGATGGCACCAACAGCAAGTCTCCATAGGCCATGAGAACATCACAGTTTGCCTTCTACATGAACACAGGCATATGCTCACAGTTCCATCACACACTACAGTTAAGCACATACATGTCCCCATCCACATGGAAGATGGCCACTGTCATCCTTCTACACAGAAACAAATGGTGAATTCTGGA
Organism: Protopterus annectens; assembly: GCF_019279795.1. NCBI lineage: Eukaryota > Metazoa > Chordata > Ceratodontiformes > Protopteridae > Protopterus > Protopterus annectens. Next base: position 1,374,781,004 of record NC_056729.1, read on the forward strand.
TTATGCCATTAAATGTCCAACATTGGGGGAACTGGACAGGTCAGGGCCAGGAGTGTAATGCAAGATGTCAAAGCCATGATACCTTACAGTGTTATGGTATAGTCTGGATTATTTGCAAGTAATATCCACTGTTGATGTGCATGTGGACAACCGTATGAGGGCTTGTGACCTTTTTTCCTGTTTATGTCTTCCAGGTACAATGTCCCGGGAACGTCTGCCCACATTCACAAACCTGGAAAACGATGCAATCATCCAGTATGTCATCATGCATCATGCCATCCTCTTTGGCCGTAGGGCCCAGGATCTGCAGGAGAGGACCCCCCCTGTGGAATGAGCTTGTCCACAGGGTAAATGATGTCAGCCTGCACAACCAAAGTTATCAGCAGATGCGGCATCGATGCAAAGATCTGATCTGCCACACCAGTCAGCATGCTGCTGGAGTTAGGAGGGACCAGCTAACCACAGGAGGGGGTCATGCCATCCAGCTCCCACTGACACATGCTGAGGAGCTCCTCACCAGCCTTGGGGCACCCGTCCTCCAGCCAAGCCAGCAGGCTGAAGACAGCATTGTGGAGGTGGGTGCCATCCACACAATGGCAATGAGAGTGCAGGTAAGGCCTCAGAGAATATTACTAGACCACTGTTGCTTATCCGTTTTCATCTGTAAAGTATCTACATGCATATGTCAGATAAGATAGTCTGTTGCTGCAGTCTAGTAATGAACAGATGTGCATAATCTCTAGTATTGTGGGTTTGTACTGTCGATGTGCTGAAATGCTGCTCCCACCCTGTACCAATGCCACAGGTGTGGCTACTGACATTACTTCTCTCTCACAACTGTTTAGGTCCCCACATATGCAACTGGGGCTGCAGCCTGTAGCTGGTGAGTATGGAGTTGTTTTGTTCTGGTTTACCAATACACCAGCCATGTTATGGCCATGCTATTTACCATGCACACATTTAACACACCTACCCATAATGCATGCTATACATGTTCACTTATTGTTGGTGTTAACTGCACTGCATCACAGTGGTCACCATGGTGGCATATCTGAAGGGTATGTAAGAGTTCTGCAGTATACCTAACAACCTGTCAGTGCAAGATATGTGGACAGAGATGAATAAAATGGTGGGACAAATGGCCTACAGTAGGGACATGTCTGAAACATTACCCTTATACAGTGGCTACAACAGTGTATACACCACTATTACAATGACAACTATTCCTGATATAAACTACGGCAAATCACAGTACCACATTCCATGCCTTTTACAACCTGTAATGTGATCCTAATATGAGCAATAAATGTGTAATATGGAATCCTATGTTAGGAAAACAAATATGGGGAATACATACCTTAACGAACACTGGAAGCATATGTGTGCACACACTCCAAATAACATATTGTGGAAGCAGCTTGTGATGTACTGACAGCATTCATTCTTCTTGAGTACACACCTTCCATTAAGTACAGGGCCTCAAGGTGACACCAAGTCATGGTCTGCTGTCCAAGAAGTATGACCATGACATTTGCCCACTCACCTGCAACAGAGGCAGCCATGGCTTACACACATCTTACAAACCATTAAATGGATCCCATATCTAAAAGTTAGCACTCAGGAGTGGGAAGAGTAGCCTTACCTTGCCATTCCATATGCCATGGCAAACAATGCAGACAGTCATGTATGTGTGTGTGAAGTATGGGACAACATTGATGTAGAAAATAAACAGATACCCATCCAAATCAGATGACAAAACATGTTGCAAACTGGTCATGGAGGCTGCCCAGAAACATGCAGCAACACTGAGGGACTTGCAGGAATGTCTAGCAAGTACTGCCTGTGCAGTACCTGTGTCGACAATTGCCTGGATTCTACATAAGTGTGGCCTAACATTTAGGGTAATCAGATGGAAGTGTTGTCCCACATGATACATCATCCAGGGCTATCTACAGGTAGCATAAGCATAACATCAAGTCTCCCAAAGGCATGTGTTGCAATGTGTAATGGTGTCATGAGACCAAGGCTCAAACCTACAGACAGTATTCATAAATATACATGTGGTGCACAAGCAACATCTCACCCCACCTTAGGGCCACCATCTCCAATATTTAGCTTACTGGTTCCAATGTACACTTTTAGGTTTGCAGTTCATTAGCTGAAACTAGGGCAGTAGACATGGTGTTTGGAATTTGGAACACTGCAAAATAACACTCATGTGTGGCCCATAGTTGTCAATCATGTGCAATAAGGCTGAGGATGGGGAGGGGTATCAGCTTGAAACACAACAGTGAACTGAAGCATACATCCAAAGCTTGCTAAGAAAGGCTGTATCTGAACACCGAGAAGATTATGAATTGTGCCAAACATAACCCTGACTCTACAGCAATAGTGAAGGCACTGTGTAACCTCCAAGGGCTGTGCACATGAGCTGACCTTGCAATCTGGCAGAGTTGGGGGACATTTGTAGGGCAGAGTGACCAAATAATGGCAAGTGAAGACGTGCCATGCTAGTATACACCTTCCAAGATTAGTGACTGCTGTAGTTCACTTAACAGGTGCTTCAACAAACCATTGTGTTAAGGGTATGTACACTTATGCAAACCACATATTGTATGCATCTCATTCAGCATCTGCACAACTAACACATTTGTTTGATACTGCATTGGATTGCACAGGTCATATGTCACATATCAGGTGTGTGTAATTTTAACAAATGGAGTATTGTGGCCCTATTGCATATCATAGAAGAGGCTGGCATGTCAACAAGGGTGTGTACACTCCTCATATCCACATTAAGCTTTGAAGGTTGTCAGTGTAACCAGATTTTATTGCACATACATGCACTGCTGATGATGAGATCTGCAAATCAAAGGATGGGCATTAATTACTGACATCAGTCCTCATATCATCCCAGGTATGTGTCAGACAAACACATAGGGGCTGTGAGCAACAGAGCAAACATAACTGCCACACATATACACATTCAGCAATGGTGTGTACACTTGTGTGGTATGGTGCACAGTACATGCCAGTGTTCTGTACAGGTGCACAACAATACTGTGTACATGTGTGCAGTGTGTTCTAGGGGAAGGGGCATCACCTACTAACACAATTCATGCATCAGAGATGTATAATGTTAGTAACAAGGATTGAGTATGGCTGCAGTGCATGCTGTTGAGTGCCATATGGCATGCATGTTGACTGTTGGGTAATGAGAAGTCTGTGCAATATCTTTGTTCCACCTCACCTGTAAGTGAGTGTGTGTGTGTGTGTGTGTGTGTGTGTGTGTGTGTGTGTGTGTGTGTGTGTGTGTGTGTGTGTGTGTGTGTGTGTGTGTGTGTGTGTGTGTGTGTGTGCGTGTAGAAGTAAACCATAACATACAAGTCTTAATTTACATTTCTTGTCTGGCCCTCACAGGTGGTGAGGTGGGTCAGGGTCCCTCCTGCAGACAAACTGATGTTAGTGTCCATACAGACTCTGACAATGATGATAGGCATAGGGAGGCACAGGCAGGGTTGTCAGGGGCTGAATCTGTGCCATTGGTTGACATCCCACTTTTATCCACCCCCATCCCCGCACACAGTCACAATGCCCATACATACCCCATCACCAGTGGCCATAGATGAGGGACAGTTAGCAGGTGGAGGCATGGGACAGGAAAGTGTGGTGACTATGCCAAGTTTGTCTGTACACAGCAGTCATAGCCAGAAGATTGACAAGGTACCAAACAGGCAGATGTACAGGGGTGCTCATAGGAGGGCCGCTGGCCATCATGCCCCTGGCAGAAGTGCCAAAGCAGGTGTCACCAGACAGACACATGTTTCAGCCATCAAGGAGGCAAAGGGATGTATGGAATGTTACACCAGAGATAGTCTGAGGCTCCAGACAGCTACTCTTTCTGCTGTATGTGACAACATCCGTGATCTTACAGGTGCCCACTGCTATTTTGCAAAGGTTATGGATAGACAGTTGGATGAGATGGTGGGAATCCTCGACTGGGTGGTGTCTGTGGTAAAGCATGTGATGGGATTAGAGTGCTGGCCACGTGGATGTAGGTCAGCAACACCAACAGGTGGAGGTATATGTGGCCATGCAACAACTCACAGCTGCTCCTGTAGTGGCAGTACCAGCACCAGTACTGCAGGGGGGTGCTGCCCACACTACAACACAGCAGGCCACATGCACGTGGCCTTGGATGGTCCCAAGAGGGACGCGGATCCAGGGGACAAGTGTCATCATCAGGGGAGAGTAAAATATCTGGGCTTCTGCCTGGTTGTGCCTGTAGAACTGCTGGCAGGCACAGTTCCCGTGTCCATGGCTGGACACAGTGAACTGTACACCCTGCCATGTAAGGTCTGCAGCTGTCCAACAAACTCCTGTATAGGGCAGCCACATGGCAGAAATGTGTGCATACATACATGGACAAATCACCAACACAGCTAGAGCACCTCCATACCTACACACACCATGTCTGCACAGCCCATTTAATAAAGAACCTCCTACCCCACACACATGATGTCAAGCAAACAGCTCATCCCAGGCCTCTGGTAAACCCACAACACACTCTGTGCATATGATGATACCTGTGCTACATCCCTGTCATCTATACCATCGATGCAGGGACATGCTAATATGGGTATGATGCACAGGGTGAATGTACTTAGATTTAGCAATGTAATGCTGTTTAACATGTTTACAGCTGGAATGATTAATGCTTACATGTCAGGGTGTATAGCTGTCCATGATGCATTATAGCTGTTATTAACACTGACTGATTGTGGTCTCCATAATGTATTCTGTTTGTGTTCTAGGTGTCTATGTGTCAGCAGGATGTTGGTCTGCTGTCCTTTCCTACAAGAGGTGTGGCACTGTGGTGAAAAATTGACTGTGTCATATCCCAGGTAAAGCTGAACACAAGTAACAGGTATGTATAACAGTTACTGCATGTGCCACATGGCAAATAGGTCTGAGGGGTGCATACAGGTGAGTGCATGGTGGCTGATGTAAGCAGCTCTTCTACAGTGGACAATGGTAAGGGTACTGGGTGGCACACACCAAATGTTTGTGAATAACATACACACAGAGACTTTGGTGTTGATGCAATACACAGAGAATACTGTTCACATGGATATACTTTGTTTTGCAGTGAACTCATTTTGGCCTATGTAATTCCACCAAGACCAAATTGCCAAAACATCACATCAGTAAATAATCAGTCCACCAGTTTAATGTGATTGACAATGGTTCTAGCAAGGTATATGTCCTCTTCCCCAATGTGGTACAATCCTGGAGTTGGTAAACATAGATGTGCTGGTGGGGGTGGCACAGCCCCCCCCCCCCACTTTGGAGAGTGTGAGGTGGTGTAGGAACACACATAGTGTGATTAACAGCTACTTAACCTGTTAACATTAACTGTGCAGTATAACAGCACACTAAGCAGGGGGATATGCACAATAACCCCAATGTGGGTGGCTGTGCCCCCAACAATCACATCCGTGTATATATACCAACTTCAGTATAGCTGTACAGTGGGGAAGAGGGCATTTACACATCCACTATTAGTTTTGATTGAATGTATTTCCACAAGATGATTGCTTTTAAATGTTACCTTTTGCAAGTTAGTTCTCGGACAAATGATCTCCTGGACATATATTTTCTGCAAACTGAAGTAGATCCCTTCACATACACACACACTTACTTGGCAACACTGACAGTAGAACCCCTACCTAGGTACTTATTGCTACTAATGTGCTTGGCCTTAATTGCACACACCACAGAGCTTTTAAGGTTAGGTGTGTCCCGAGTTTCCTGTTAAGTGAAGAACATCACTAGGCCTTGTACAGTATGGTAATGGGTGATGTACTGGGTGTTAATGAACAATACATCATATGACATACTGTCATATACACATTGACAAACACATACAGTCATAGACACATTTGACAGACCTGGGTTTAGCAGTGCTAACTTCCTTGTCAGTGAGTCCATTCTGTTACAGAGTTTTTGCACACAGCACATGCATTATTGGGCTGGATAGTGTAATCAGTTACCTGTATGGTTGATGGTGACAGTGGTCCTCATACACTGGATCTTGGGACATGTACTGGGGGTACCACGATGTTAAGACAGTACACCCAGCACCCACACCCCACATTGGATATTGTACTCACTAAAACCCATGATAATGCTCTGACATACCCACAATCACACATTGACCAAGACTGCAATATAAACCCTTGTCTATCTAATCAGTGCTACTACAGGGATATGCATTTATTGCATGTGCCACAGGGATAGTAGGGTGAGGGTTTGTCATGGCTCTCCTAATGTCAGCAACATCACCATCCCTTATAATGTATTGGCAAGGTTTATTGTATTTGGAGAATGTAGCCTCAGAATGCTGTCACCTACAAATATGCACACTCTCACACAATTACACACACATACAACACACTTGCCAGGACTCAGAGGGTAAACCACACCTATCTACCTATTTGTAGAACAGTGCTATGTTGGTACTGCAAGTTCCAGGAAGCCTATAGAGTGAAGAGTGTAACAAGCTACATTTAATGTCAATTACAGTAGCAGACATTTCTAAGTATAGTAATGGGGGGTGTAGTGGGTACAAAGGGCATCAGAGTATTTTCAACTACAAGCTTACAAACACACAGACACTGTTATTCTCAGTAATGCACACTGACACATTTGTCAGTACTGAGGTCCATAGGTGCAGGTGTTCCTAGGTGTATACCAGGCTAATCTCTATGGAGAGATGAGAAGAGTAGGGCATGCGGGTACACTGGTATCATGCCACTTGACATTTGTGGATTGTAAAACTGGGTGGATTATTTCCACCTGGTTTAAATGAACAATTCTAGGATGAACCAATAAGCCTCTAGATAGGGGTATTTAAAGATTAAAACAGTTGTATTTTGTTTGCACTGAAGAAGGCTGTGATATTTTCCGTCCGAAACCGGTCTGTTTTATCTACAATAAAGTGATTTCTTGAACACAGTATGCTGGCTCATCTTTTGTTGGTGCTTTACACTGGTATCATGCCACTTGACATTTGGCAGCAGGCCATCTGTCAACCAATGCCACTTGAGTGATCCCAAGGGTGACAGTTAAATTCAACTTCCAATCATCTGACTTTCTCTTGCAGAAGGTCTGTGAGGTGCTTTAATTGAAATGTATCCAACCAATATTACATAACATGGCCAGTGTTTGGGTTAGAGACCTGTACCCAAGCATGTTCTGTTGACTGTTGTAGTCTGGTTGAGGTATACATGACATGTGGTGCATACAAGGTGGGGTTTCCTAGCTGTGGCATTCATAACACAGCTGGGCAGACATGTCAGTGCCAGTCAATCAGAGATTGCCTGTAAGCAGCCAAGATGGATACCTAACATCTGCACATCTGTACATAGGACAGAAAGAAATTAGCTAGCCAAAAGGTTATGCATTAGGATGAATGTTTTGACAGATAGACATCTGACACTGATAGTTATGCCATTACTAAATGACAGCAGCCCTCAATGACATGTCCTAAACACATAGTAGTCTACAGTTAATATCAACATATCAGGTCAATATCCAGTAGAAGATACTTAATAACATACAGCTCACACACCAAGAACATGATAGTCAGTACGCAGAGTCCAGCTTTGCATGCAGGGGTGAATGGTTCCAATACTACAATCTGCAATCTACTCTTACTTGGAAAAGCACTGTTAAAAGTAGTAATGTAATGATACAATATATGCAAGTGTGACTGCATATAACCTGTGATACCACCCATGTATGAAACACATACAAAGAGAAAAGATTGTGGTACTAGCCATGCATACTCAGGTGTCCCATACTGTATACTCACACCCCTTGCTACTGTAATGACAGCACGTAGAAACATGTTATGTACATGGAATTAAATACACTTATTAAATATGTTATTACCCTGCAATTTTATCAGACTACATTGTGATCACTGGTTACCAGGGGTGAGCTATGCTTAGCAGGTGTAAGCATTGCTTAAATGTAAAGGCTAAGCAGATTTGCACACTGGAAGCGAAGTCTACACGGTGTAAGCGTCTTTTCATTTAACCGTATGTTAGCACCACTTACCATCATGCAAACCCACGCAAACACGCTTAAAGCTGCTCAACACTGCCTTAATTACTCTGTAAACAGCAGTCCTTGTTCTGTCTAGCAACAAAATAAACAGTCCTTGCAGGTCTTGAACCTTGGACCCTATAGACTATGGTCACAGCACTTAAGCACTAAGTCGTACAAATGTTTGTTGCTTGTAAAAATATATCATTCAGTACATGTACTCAATAGTAGTGAACTGCTTTTACTACTACAATTGTTTACTACTTGTTAGTGAAAATAGTGTTGAATCAGTCATGTTTTTATATCTAAATATACACATATCAGATAAATATGGTGGGATATATCTGAGAAGGTATATACAGCACTCATGTTTACACATAAAAAGGATATGGATATATATATATATATATATATATATATATATATATATATATATATATAGATACATATGTATATATATGTATACATGTACATACACGCGTATATAGTTATATATATTTATATATATATATATATATATATATATATATATATATATATATATAATGTATAAATATATATATATATATATATATATATATATATATATATATATATATATATATATATATATATATATATATATATATATATATATATATATATATATATATATATATATATATATATATATATATATATATATATATATATATATATATATATATATATATATATATATATATATATATATATATATATATATATATATATATATATATATATATATCTATATCTATATATATATATATATATATATATATATATATATATATATATATACATATATATATATATATATATATATATGTATGTATATATAACATATGTCCATAACAAGTAGTGGAGTCATACCTCAGAGCCATAACTCACAACCTCTTAGTGCAAGGGAAAGTAATGTAAGTATTGTAGTTATAAATGCAGAGTGTTGCTACAGTAATAGGGTTTGTATCAACAGACATGTTGTGTAGGAAGGCTCTTCTGAAACTGACATGCACACCACCAGTTACTTGCAGACATCATAAAATCATCATAGTGAAGTACCACATAAATCATAGTAATGATCCTGTGGAATACAGCAGAAATATGGCCAATAAATGTGGACAGTCAGAAACAATTTGATCAGTCCAGAGGTATACACAGAACTCCTTAGTGCAAGAAATGTGAACCAAACCTGACAAAGGGGATGTTTGCAACCACAAAAATGGGGATATAACACAAATACTGGAGTAGATAAGATCACACAGTTGATGCATTCACACCCTCCTGTCTGCCCTAATATATTAGCTTGAGGAGCAGAGGTCCCAAGCTCACATACTTCCCAGTAGTTAGTGACATACATCTTCACAGCATCCCACTGCTTTTTCAGAAATACACATCACATATGGTGGCTAGGCAACAGTACATCTGACAAATATCTGGACATAACATCAAACTAGGTAAATACACTGAGCTGCTAGGCATGTCACCAAGCAGTGTGTAAACTACAGGCAGACTGCCACAACACTAACCCAAGTTTCCTATGGGGAATGCACATGTAATTGTAAATATAGCAGGCACTACAGGCATGTAACAGCATGGAGTTGCAGACATCAGTGTGAAAGTGCATATCCACAACTAATCTCAACACAGTCACAGTCACATTATGGTAAGCCTAATTAATAGTACAGTATATGGACTGTGTGAACAAATCCATCCTCATATTTGCCACTCACACACTAACCGTACATATACTTGCCCAATTCCCAGTGTAGTCTGATGCCTGACTGTGGTATGGGACATGTCTCAGTCTGGCCCTACAAACACATATGCTGATAGGGTACCAGAAACTGGAGAAGCATGCAACGTCAGATAGAACAAGACCAAGAACACTGACATCTACCACAGTCTGTACACTGGCCAAGTAACATATTCACAATACACTGCTACACAATACTAACACTATGTCAACAATCACCATAAGTACACAGACCTCATTACTGTGCAAACTACAACAGAATGTCCAAGTTTTGTCCTCAAATATAAGGCCTAATATACATGACATGTCTGGCAGTCTGATATATCACTGGCTTGTTATCAGGAATAATATCAGTAAATAATGATATACTGTACATACGCACCTCTTACTGCATGACAAATTGACAAAGGGTGACAGACTTGGGGGACAGAGGCACAAACACAGGGCCAGTATTAACATATTGATGTGATAAACTGAGAAAATTGCTGGTGTAACAGGGTTTGTTGTGACATATCTCTTCTGAGGGATATGAAGTCAGTAACACACATGGATGTCACCATTTACTGACTGCAATCATCAGAGTATGCTACTGCATTTCTAAAGACAGGAAATGTGTGAGTAACACACCACATCTAAGACTCCAACCTCTGGCCAGTCTGCAGATAGCCCTAGAGGTGAGAGTTTCCTCAACCACATAACACTGTCATGCCAGATTTTCAATCATGCAAAACAGCCATATCCACACCAACCCTGTTAAATGAACATTGCTTCAAATGTAGAACAGCAATACTTACATTATGACCCCATGTCTGAAACACCCTCCTCCTGTTTTTTGGCCTGTATCCACAGTGTTTGTTGGAAGAGGTATTTCCAACTACCCTCTGTGATGTTCTTTGTCAGACACCCACATGAAGTCCTGCTCACAGTGAAGGAAAAGAGCCAACACCCACATGAAGTGCTTAGTTATAGGAATGTGTTTCCATGCAATTGGCTATAGGAATGATATCACAGCTGTTCCACATGCAATTAGCAAGTGGGGGACTCTAGTTCATGCACAGGTCATCAGCTGATCATGAGCATTACCTACAAAAGTCTGCCTATGCAAAACAGATGTAATTTTCCACATCTACCAGAGAGGGAGAGAGAGAAAGAGAGAGAGAGAGACAGAGAGACAGCGAGACAGAGAGAAAGTAAGAAAGGAAGACAGAAAGAGCCAAACATGTTTGTGTATGATCCATGGGGGGAGAGTGGTATATGGGTATTATAACAGTTGCCTATATTGTTTACTAATCCATACTGTAACATAGTAATTGCACATGGTAGTACACATTTTTGGCTTGGAATGTCTACAACAACCTCTACAGTGTTTGAAAACTGTTGGCCTTGTAATGTGGACATTGGGACATATAGGTCTTCAGTATAATAATGTAGCAAAACCCATACTGCAAGGGATCCTGTCATTACCAATCACCCCAACAAGATACAGATGACAAACACACACTTACCAGTACTAAGTTTCAAACCCCTACATGACTATGTATTGCTATTACAGTGTTACGCAGGCAGTGCACGTGTGACAGAGCTTACATGTTGGAGAGCTTTCCAAAGGTATCTTTGAAGGTGAATGACAACAGCAGCAGTGCTAGAGGAGGGGTAACGGAAGTGTAGTATGTGTGAATGTCCACAAAATCAGGTGTCAACAAAGACACACACACACACACACACACACACACACACACACACACACACACACACTCACACTCACATTACCAGGAACAGGATTAGAACTCCTACCTAACTAGTTTGCTACACTACAGTATTACGTATTTAGCGGAAGCACCACAGAGCTTATAGGGCTGAAATGTGGCCAAAGGTTTATTTCAAGGTAACTGACATCAGCAGGCATGCTAAAATAGGGCAACGGGAGGTGTAGTTTGAATGGCCTCAAAGTCATTCATCTCCACACACACACACACACACACACACACACACACACACACACACACACACACACACACACACACACACACAGACACACACACACGCACACACACACACACACACACACACACACACAAAATTGCCAGTACTAAGATCCATAGGTTCATTGCTTCACAGGTATGTAGTAGGTGAATGGGCCAGAAGGGTCTACAAGGCTAGGCTAAGGGAATACTTTGGCATCAGGCCACAACAATAGTCCCCAGTGTGGCTCAGATTTGTAGCCCCTGGAGTGGTCCCCAGGGGTGGGTATTATATTCACCATCCACTCATCTGGGTTACTATTGTGGGTGGCCAGTGATGTGCACTGCTTCCCATGTATGTGATCTATATATTGCATAAAATGGATAGTGTTTGGGTTGTACACATGTCCGCATGCATATTCTTTGATGTGTGGAAATGTACTTGAGGTCTCTGGAGCATGTTGTGTGGTCAGATTGTAATCTTCTGATGTAGCATTCCTGACCTCATTTGGTAAGACCTGGCTATGTAACTGAGGTCGTGCTTGCACTTACATTGACAGCATGATACGGGTATTCAGTGGAGTTAGTGGCATCTGTCCATACAGAGCATGTGTATAAGGCATGGTATTACATTTGTGGGGTACTGTTTGCAGAGTCTACAGTTGTTGCAGGCATCCAGTGGGGACATGGCAAAAGGCCCACTGTACACATTTATTTGGCTACTGAGGGGATGGAACAGGATGCCATGTCCTTTTACTTGCTGGATAACATACACTCAGTCAGGAGATGGAACACATCAAAGTACTTTCTGATGTCAGTGGCACTGTTGTGGTCAACAGGCATGTAGTCCACTGCAATCACACTGTGGTTACTATCTCTGAAGCAATATGCAGGGAACTACCAATATAGTGGTTGTTGCCTAGCCAAGTGTGTTTGTGTATGATACATAGGTGGAGAGTGTTCTCTGAGTAATAGAAGGGTTGCCTATATTGCTCACCAACCCATACTGTCACATGTAGGGCTGTGGATTGTCTACACCAAACTCTCTGGTGTTTGATATCAGTTGGCTTGTAATGTGGACACTGTGACATATATTAGGTCCTCAACATAATAATTTAGCAAAACATGCCCCACAATGGATCTTGTTATTACACAATCACAGCAGCCCTCACACAGGATACTAATGACAAACACACACACACACTTGCCAGTACTGAGATTCAAACCCCTCCCTAGCTATATATTGCTATTATAGTGTACCACATTGATCACACAAGCCACAGAGCTTAGAGGATTGATGTTGTCCCATGGTACTTCTAAGGTGAGGAACATCACCAACCCTTGTAAATACTGGCATTGGCTGATGTAGTGGGTGAGAGATCCCAAATATAATCTTACCCTACACACACATTTACATTTGCCAGGGTGAGGTTCAAACCTCTATCTAACAATCTTTTCAGATAATTATGTTACGCATTTACCACATGCACCACTGACCTAACATGGCTTAGGGTTGGCAACAGGTACTTCTAAGGTGGATGATATCTGCAGGACTGCTAAAGTCAGGCACTGAGATGTGCACTAGGTGTACATGAGGCCAAAATATTTGAGGTACAGACATACATACAAATGCTTTCCATGGATGAGATTCAAACCCATACCTATGTAGTTACTGCTACTACATGGTTCCACATTTATGGCACATGCCATGGAGCTTACATGTTGGAGAGCTGTGCCAAGGTATCTTTGAAGGTGAGTAAAATTCAGCAGCAGTGCTAAAGGAGTAGTAAGGGGAGAGCAGGAAGTGTGAATGCCCATAAAATCAGGAATCATCAAAGGCACACACACTCTTTCACACAAACATGCACAGTTTCTTAGTTGCCATGTCTGGGTTTAGAACTCCTACCTAACTAGTATGCTACACTATAGTATTACACAGTTACTGCAAGTGCCATGGAGATTACATAGTGGAGAGCTGTCCAAAGGTATCAGCAGCAGTGTTAAAGGATGGGTAAGGGGAGAGTAGTAAATGTGAATGTCCATAAAATCAGTTGTTATCAAAGACACACACTTTCTCACACACACACATTTTTTACAGTTGCCATGTCTGGGATTAGAACTTGTACTTAAATAGTATGCTACATTATAATATTACTCAGGTATTGCAAATGCCACAGAGCTTACAGGGCTAGCATTTAGCCAAAGGATTATTTCAAGGTGAATGACATCAGCAGGCATGCTAAAGTAGGGTAATGGAAGGTGTAGTGAGGGTGAATTGCCTCAAAATCATTCATTTCTACAGATACACAATTGCTATGTCTCGGATTAGAACTCCTACCTAACTAGTTTTCTACACTACAGTATTACACATGTATTACAAGCACCACGCAGCTTATAGAGCTGAGACTTGGCCAGAGGGTTGTCTCAAGGTGACTGACATCAGCAGAAGTGCTAACATGGGCAATGGTAAGTGTAATGTGTGTGAATGGGCCATAAATCATTCCTCTGGAAACACACACACACACTCACACACACACACACACACACACACACACACACACACACACACACACACACACACACACACACACACACACACACATACTCAGCCACACACAAATTTACATTTGACAGGATTGAGTATACAAATGCTAGATGAATATTGATTTGTACTATCATGTTACACAGTTATCACAAGCACCACAGACTATACGGCTGAGGGCTACCAAAAGGAATGTCTACAGTGATTGACATCAGCACATCATCTGATATTGGCCAATTGGATGTGTGGTGGGTGGGACAGGCCTCATAATGGAAATCTCTCTGTCACTGTCTGTCTCTCTCTTCCCCACATCCCTGTGTGTGTATGTTTCACATATTATAGTGTGTTGGTCATGGATATGTGTGAGTATTCCTAGCCAATGGTGTGTAAAGCATAAATGGTGTACAATTTGGTGTGTGTGCACAGACATCTGTGACTGACAGATATGTACAGACCATGCCCAGTATGACCTTTTGTATTGAGTGTGTGAATCCATTCCAGGTAGGGTTGTACTCCAGTCCAGGGTTTAGTGTTCTACACCTAAAGCTAGCAACCGGTTTCTGCAGGATATTTGTAGATAGGTTGACAATTTGGAGTCACAATAGGCAACAGATAGTTGGATACTGTATTGCTGTCTGTGCTGCTTCTGTTACATGGTTGGTGTTAGCAAATATATTCAGACATATGTACTGTTTTACACTGTGATGTGTTGTGTCATCAACTACTGACAGATATACTTATTTTCTCACAGTTATTTCCTGGGAAATACAAGATGAATGAAGCTTTGTTCAGTATTGTGGTCTGCAGCCTACATATTCTTGCACACTCATGCCATTCTGGAGGGGTAGCTGCAGACACTTGCTGATGGGTCTGTGTAAATGGTCCAGCACCTTGGTACTATGGTGGCTGAGGATGCCCTTCTTGTACATATATTGATGTAATAGAATGGGCATATCCTGTTGTGGCCATACCTCTCAGCTGTACAGATTAAGCCAGGTTACCCAGAGGCAAGGTTCATATATCTGATCAGTTCCCCTTCACATTGTGGTTTACAAGCAGGTTTGCAGCCACCATTACTGGGTTTGCAGGCAGGGGTAGTATGGGCACACATCAGAGTTTCAGACTTCACACACTCCATGACGTCCATGCTTCTACACCCCCCCCACTCTGTTATTCTATCTTCTTCCTAGCATTATGCGAGCGATATCTGATAAGTATCCCTATAGTTAGTCCTTCATCCCAGCAGTGAACCAACAGAGGGGGACCCATCCCAGTGGATAACAAGCTATGTGTAGGCCTAAGAATACTAGCTACAGGTACCTTTCAAAGGCCAACTGGGGATATCATGGGGATCTCACAGGCAGCAGCATCCAGAGTACTCCACCAGTTCCTGGATGCCAAGTCAGCACATGCTGGTGAGCACATACATTTCCTCAACACCCGTGAGGCATTGACCAGCAATATGCGTCTCTTCCACCAAATAGCAGAATACCCTGAGGTAGTGGGTGCTATAGACTGCATGCACATCAAAGCACCACCTGGTGAGCAGGGTAGGGTCTACCAAAAATGCAAGGGCTGCCCCTCCATCAACTGCCAGGTCATGTGCAATGCCCAGGGCATTATAAATGAATGTGCTTGCTGGCAGCCCTGGAAGCTATCACGACTCCCACGTCTGGAATATGACGCAGCTGTACCAGAGATTTACCAATGGGGACATCCCATATGGCCACCTAGTGGGGGATGCTGGTTACACACTGGAGCCGTGGCTGATAACACCCATCAGAAATGCACACACGCCTGAACAAGAACTCCATAATACGACACATGCACAGACCAGAATCATAATAGAGATTGTGTTTAGGATGCTCAAGTCACGGTTCCAGTGCCTAGACATGTCCGGTGGAGCCTTTCAGTACTCACCACCTACATGTACCCAAACTGTCATCATATGTGCCATGCTACACAATATGATCCTGTGGAAACAGCTGCAGCAGGAACAGCATGGAGCAGGGCCACACAGCCCCCTACCATTGCCAAGGCATGCACAGGCACAGAGTGACTCAGAGGAGGAACAACCTGAGCCTGCCCCAGTAGGCAGAAGGAGGCGTGCCCAGTATGCTCAGGCCTTGGCAAGGAGGCTACTCATAGTACAAACACTGGCATGATAGGAACCCAGGGAATGACACCACTCTCTGACTCGCACAAGCAGTAAAAGGGATGCCAAACATGACACTACCTGTGCTGAACCATGTATAGGGAGTGTACTATGTGCATCTGACATAGTCATCCCTCCAGCACCATCCTCAGTATGTTCTGCTACTTGTATGTATGGTATGGATGTGAGCATGCAAGGGAATCGGGTGCCTGAATGGGATGCCAGCAGATAGTAGACACTTATATTGGCAGCATGAAATCTGTAACAAATACTGGTGTCAACATAGTAGCCAGTACTAGACAAGGTGACAAAACCTACTGCAGGACATGTGGTGGGCCAAATGTGTGTCCATAGGACACACACATTCAAGCCAGTGAGGCTCACATATCCAACAACAGTCTCAGCCAGCAGGATAGGTGTAGACAAACACAAAGAAAGGCTGTGCTAAGGCCTCTGATTGATGGTTATGGAGAACAGCCCCCTCCACACCTACACAGACAGACTACAACAGGTCAGGCAGTGGGATGTTAGTTCTGAAGTGTAAGAAGTCTGAAACTGAAATGTAGGTAAATAAAAAGCAAGAACACTAGTACACTGATATGCCCCTAGTCTGCATGATAGGTCAGAATACAGAATGAAATTGAGTACCTGAAATGCCAGTACAGTCATAGCAAATGTCTACAGTTGTCAGGTGTGCCCCCCACAATCCTATGTGGAAATGTAGTAACATGTATGTGTAGGTATAATAACAGTGGAGAACAGATTACCTGATCTGGACAAAGTAGCAGGATAGATTGTAGCATGTTTACAATATAAAGGGCTGTGTGTGTTATGTTGGGGTGTGTTGTATATTGTGTGAGAGTGGTCAGCACGTAGGCATGGTGGGTTGTGTCCTGGTGGTCCAGCACTGCCGATAACAGGGCCAAATTCTCACAACTGCAGTGCCAAACCCAAACACATTCCAGCAGTAAGACATACTAATTGTTTGGATGTAATATCTGCCACCATCTGAAAGATGGACATGGCATGAATGTGGGCCCAGACATACAACCAGTACACAGGTGGAAGTACCCTATACAGAAAGTGTATAAAATGTTACTGTCGAATGGACACACCCTTGGAAATGTACATACAGCTTAGCAGCACATTAGTTGTGTTTGCAGTATGGAATACTGATGTTGTCTGACCAAACACTGGCAGACCACAAAAGTCACAGGTATGAAGTACTGAGAAACTGCTGATGTCCCTGCACAAGCAAACATAAGTGGAATGCCCCACGTATATCTGTGAGTCAGCTGCAAGTAGCTTCCATACCACACATGCACCAGCTCACCCAACCATAAGCCACAGGTACCTCACAGGTCTTATCCCTGCTGTAGGGAATGAGTATAATATGACCCCCACCTCTGTATGTGAATAGCCACAGAATGCAGCATGCTGAAGAGGTGTCCCATGAAGGTGTGTCCCTAGCTGTAAGCAGTATCCTGCCAGCATCCCCACCACTTGATCAATAAGGACAGAAACTATTGACATTAACACCTTGCACACCTACCCAGTCACCCCAGTGGTGTATAGTGGCTTGCAGCCTGGGACTGTAGAAGTGACACAATGCAACAGCCTGCTACAGATGGCCTGCATCACTACCAAATGCCCTATAGTCCTCTGTCAAAGTCCTGTGTCTTACCCATACTGCCAATGTATGTTATCTCATGGACTCCCAAATAAAAACATAACACAGTCCACGGAACCCAAATGCAAGACCATGTCAACAAATCCCAGTAGCATGTCCACCATGTCCTCCTGCATGAACTGTGGACCAACCCCTAAATACTGCTGGAATGAAGTGATAACCATAGGGAACTTATCAGATAATGTTTGCATAATGTTCGGAAGGGCATAGAATAACAGAGGTGGGGGTAGAAGCATGGACACCATGGAGTGTGTGAAGTTAGGAACTCAGCTGTGTGAACATACTATCCCTGCCTGCAAACACAGTAATGAGTGGCTGCAAACCTGCTTGTAAACCACAATGTGAAGGCGTAATGACCAGAAATATGAGCCCTGCCTCTGGGTAACCTGAGTGAATCTGTACATCTGTGAGATATGGCCACAGCAGGATATGGCCATACTGTCACATTGATGGATGTACAAGCATGGGATCCTCAGCCACCACTGTACCAAGGTGCTGAACCATTTACACAGACCCATCAGCAAGTGTTTCCAGCTTCCCCTCCAGAATGGCATGATTGTGCAAGAATGTGTAGGCTGCAGACCATGATACTGGACACAGCTTCATTCACCCTGTGTTCCCCAGGAAATTACTGCAAGCAAATATGTATACCTGACAGTAGTTGATGAAATAAAACATCACAGTGTAAAACAGTATATATGTCTGAATATCACTGCTAACACCAAAACCATGTAGCAGAAGCAGCACAGACACAATTACATACAGTAACCCACTATCCTTTGCCCATTGTGACCCTATATTGTCAACCGATCTACAGATATCCTGCAAAAACAGGTTGCTAGCTGTAGGTGTAGAACATAAAATCATGCACTGGAGTGCAACCTACCTGAAACAGTCACAGATGTTTGTGCACACACTCCACATTGCACACCAGTCATGCTTTGCACGCACATCGGATAGGAATACACACATATATCGAAGGACAACACACTATAATAGGCCAAACTTACACATACATAGATGTGTGGAATAGAGTGACAGACAGTGACAAAGAGCCTCCCATCATGAGGCCTGTCTCACCCAGCACACATCCAATTCTCTAACACCACATGATGTGCAAATGTCAATCACTGTAGACATTTGCCTCTGGTATCCCTCAGCACTATAGTGTCTGTGGTACTTGTGATAACTGTGTAACATGATTGTACACGTCATTATTCATCTAGCGGTTGTATACACGTACCTGTGGAATGTAAACCTGTGTGTGACTGACTGTGTGCTTACAGATGAATGGTTTATGGCCCATTCACACACACTGCACTCCTCATTGCCCTACTTTGGCAAGCCTGCTGATGTCATTCACCTTGAAATACACCTTTGGAAAAGGAGTAGCTGAGGAAGCTCCATGGCGCGTGCAGAACTGTGTAATGTTATAGTGTGGTGTACTAGTTAGTTAGGAGCTCTAATCCAAAACATGGCAACAGTGAAACTCAGTGTGTGTGTTTGTCTGTGTAGGGCTCAATGCTTTTGAGTTCATTCAGAGTCACTACAGGTTCCATTGCCCTACTTTGGAAAGCCTGCTGATGTCATTATCTTTGAAATACACATTTGGGGAAGGGGTAGCCCAACAATCTCTGTGGCGTGTGCTATAACTGCATAATGCTGTAGTGTGATGTCCTAGTTAGAGAGGAGCTCTAGTCCCAGACATGACAACTGTGAAACTCTGTGTGTTTGTCTGTGTAGGGATCAATGCTTTTGTGGCCATTCACAGCCACCACACCTTCCATTGCCGTACTTTGGCATGCCTGCTGATTTCATTCACTTTGAAATACAACTTTGGGGAAGGCCTAGCCCAGTAAGTTCCGTGGCATGTTCTATAACTGCATTATGTTGTAGTGTGATGTATTAGATAGGTAGGGGTTCTAATCCCAGACATGGCAACAGTGAAACTTTGTGTATGTTCATCTGTGTAGGGATCAATGCTTTTGAGGTCATTCACAGTCACTGCACTTTCCATTGCACTACTTTGGTAAGCCTGCTGATGTCATTCACTTTGAAAAAACACCTTTGGGGAAGGAGTGGCCCAGTAAGCTCTGTGGCGCATGCTATAACTGCATAATGCTGTAGTGTGATGTACTAGTTCTTTAGGAGTTCTAATCCCAGATGTGGCAACTGTGAAACTCTGTGTGTG
Source organism: Protopterus annectens (assembly GCF_019279795.1). Lineage (NCBI taxonomy): Eukaryota > Metazoa > Chordata > Ceratodontiformes > Protopteridae > Protopterus > Protopterus annectens. The sequence continues at coordinate 1,374,801,432 of NC_056729.1, forward strand.
TGTTGTGTGTGTGTTTGTTTGTCTGTGTAGGGATTAATGCTTTTGATGCCATTCACAGTCACTACACTTTCCATTGCCCTACTTTGGCAAGTCTGCTGATGTCATTATCTTTGAAATACACATTTGGAGAAGGAGTAGCCCAGTAAGTTCAGAGATGATCATGCTCTAACTGTGTAATGCTGTAGTGTGATGTATTAGTTAGGTAGGAGTTCTAATCCCAGACATGGCAACTGTGAAATTATGTGTGTGTGGGTGTTTGTCATCAGTATCCTGTGTGGAGGTAGCTGTGAGTGTGTAATAACAGGACTCACTGTGGAGTGGGTTTTGCAAATGTCTTATATGGTGGGCCTATTATATGTCACAATGTCCACCTTACAAGGAAAACAGATGTCAAACAGCAGAGAGGGTGGTGTAGACAATCCATACCCCTACATGTGACTTTATGGATTGGGTGACAATATAGGCAACCCTTGTATTACCCAGAGAATAGTCTCTGCCCATGTCTCATGCACAAACACAGTTGGCTAGGCAACAACCACTATGTTGGTAGTTCCCTGCATATTTCCCACAGATTGTAACCATGGTGTGATTACAGTGGACTACAGAGGACATGACACCCTGTCCCATCCCTACAATAGGCAAATCATTGCATACAGTGGTCCTTTGTTATGCTCCCCACTGGACACCTGCAACAACTGTAGAGTCAGCAAATGTAACCCACAAAGGAAACACCATGCCTTATACACATGCCCTGTATGGACAGATATCACTAACACCAGTGAATACCTGTATCATGCTGTC
>NC_056729.1:1374807232-1374899732 GCF_019279795.1 Protopterus annectens
ATCACCCCTGTGGTATCTGTTCATAGATGGCCTGTGGCATATGGCAGGTGGCATGATATCCCTATACACACATCCTCTACACTTTCTATCTCTCCATTGACAATAGTCTGGTACACACCTATGAACACTGGCACCGATAGACCCCAGTACTGACAAATGTGTACGTGTGCATTACTGAGAATATCAGTGTCTGCGTGTTTGTAGACCTGTAGCTGAGAGTACTCTGAGGCCCTTCACACCCACCATACCTCCCATTGCCATAGTTAGATGTGGCTGCTGCTGTACCAGACATTTATCTTGTTACACTATTCTCCCTAAGGGCTAACTGGGCCTTGCAGTATCAGCACAACACTGTTGTTCAAATGGGTTGATAGGTATGGGATATCCTCTGAGTTCTGGCAAGTGTGTGTATGTGTGCATGTGTGTATATATGTAGGGTACAGCATTCTGAGGCCACATTCTCCTAATACAATACACCTTGTCATACAGTATTTGGGATAGTGATGTTGCTGACCGTAGGAAAGGCATGACAATGCATCACCCTACTATGCCTGTGGCATGTGCATTAGATGCATATCCCTGTAGTAGCACTCTTGAGATTCACAAGAGGTTATATTGCAGTCCTGGTCAATGTGTGATTGTGGGTATGTCAGAGTGTTATTGGTTTCAGTGTGTACAATATCCACTGTGGAGTGTGGGTGCTGTGTATACTTTCTTTACACCATGGTACCCCTGGTACATGTCCTATGTTCCATTGTATGAGGATCACTGTCACCATCAACCATACAGGTAGCTGATAACACTATCCAGCCCAGTTATGCATGTGCTGTGTGCAACGTATCTGTAACAAAATGAACACACTGACAAGGTATTTAGCACTGATAAGCCCAGGTCTCTCAGATGTGTGTCTGACTGTTATGTGTTTGTCAATGTGTATATGACAGTATGTCACACTATGTATTGTCCATAAACAACCAGTACAATCCCCCATTACCATGCTGTACAGGCCTGTGGATTTTCTTCACGTTACATGTATCCTGGAACACAACTTATCCTAAAAGCTGTGTGGTATGTGCAATTAAGGCACTACATACCTAGGTAGGGGTCTAGTCCCAGTGTTGCCAAGTAAGAGTGTGTGTGTGTGTGTGTGTGTGTGTGTGTGTGTGTGTGTGTGTGTGTGTGTGTGTGTGTGTGTGTGTGTGCGTGTGTGCGTGTATGCGTGTATGTGTGTGTGTATGTGAAGGAATCTACTTCTATTTGCAGAATATACATGTTCCAGGCAGGAGAACTGCCTAGCATATGCTAACATTTGACAGGTATCCTGTGGACATACATTCCATCACAACTAGTGTTAGATGTGTAAATGCCCTCTTCCCCACTGTATAGGTGTGCAGCAATACTGGGGTTGGTATATATAGCTGGGTGTGGCTGTTGTGGACACAGCCATGATCATTGTAGTTACTGTTGAGTGTATCCCCTTGCTTAGCTGGCCGTAATACTGTACAGTGCATGTTAACAGGTTAGGGAGTTGTCTATCACACTATCTGTGGTCCTACAGCACTTCTCACCCTCCAAACGGTAGGGCTATGCCACCAATACCAGCATACCTATGTTTACCGAGTTGTGGATTGCACTACATTGGTGAAGGGGACATATACACTGCCAGTACCATCATCAATGACATTAAACTAGCGACTACTTATTTCCCAATGTGTTGTTGTGCCTATTCTGGTTTGGTGAAATTACATAGGCTACAGTGTGTTCCTTGCACAGGTACATACATCCATGTGTACAGTATTTTCTGTGTATTGCATCAATACCAAAGCCCCTGTGTGTGTTATACACTTATGAATGTCCACTGCAGAAGGGCTGTGGACAGCAGCCACCATGCACTCACCTGTATACACCACTTCCAGACCTATCAGCTATGTGGCACATGCAGCAACTGTTATACAGACCTGTGACATGTGTACACATGTACCCAGGATATGGCACAGCCAAGGTGTCACCACAGTGCCATACCCCTTGTAGGATACAACAGCAGACCATCCTCCTGCTGAAACATGTACACCTACAACACATACGGATTACATTATGGAGACCACAATCACTCAGTGTTAATAACAGATATGATGCATCATGGCTGGACAGCTACTCTTCCTGACATGTAAGCATTAAACTTTACTACTGACAACATGTTACAAAGCATTACATTGGTACACTGTAGTACAGTCACCATGTGTATCAGAACCATATTAGCCTGTCCATGCATCAATGTTATGGATGACAGGGATGTGGCACAGGTATCATCATATGCACAGGGTGTGTTTTTGGTTTGCCAGAGACCTAGGCTGAGCCATACGTTTGACACCATGTGTGTGCATGAAGTGGTTTAATTATTGATATGGCCGTGGTGATGTGGTGTGTGTAGGTATTGGGTTGCCCTAGCTGTGTTTGAATTGTATGTGAGTATGCATGCACACAGTTCTACCATGTGGCTGCCCTGTACAGGTGTTTATTGGACAGCTGCAGACCATACCTGGCAGTGTGTGCAGTTTACCACCTCCGGCCACGGACAGAGAACTGTGCCTTCTAAGGGTCCCACGGGGATGTCCAGGTACAAATCATAATGTGGTACTCTCGCCTGATGATGCCATATGTCTGCTGGAACCAGGTCCCTCCTGGGACTGGCCAGGGCCACGTATATGTGACCTGCTGTGGTGTGGTGTGGACAGTGCCCCCTTGCAGTGTTGGGGCTGGTATTGCCACTACAGGAGTGGTTTGGTTTTTTTGCATGTCCACGTCGACCTCCAGCTGTTGGTATTGCTGATCTATGTCCACATGGCCGTCGCACCACTCCCACCACATGCTCAAGCACAGACATTCCATAGTCGAGGAGTCCCACCATCTCACCCAACCATCTATCCATGACCTCTGTAAAATAATGGAGGGCACTTGCAAGATCACGGATGTTGTCAGTAACAGCTGAATAAGTAGCCTTCTGCAGCCTAAGTCTGTTGTACCATTCCATACGTGCCTACACCTCCATGACAGTCTGAAACATGCGTCTTGTGGGGCACGATGACCAGCAGCTCTCCAATGAGCACCCCTGTACATCTGCCTATGTGATACCCTGCCGAACATCTGGCTATGGCTGCTGTGTCCAGACACACATGCCATAGATACCACTCTGTCCTGTCCCATGCCACCAACCACCAACTGTCGCTCTGCTATGGCCAGTGGTGATGGGGTATGTATAGGCATTGTGACTGTGTGCGGGGATGGTGTGGATAACAGCAGGATGTCAAACGATGGTGCAGTTTTAGCCTCTGACAACCCCGCCTGTGCCTCAACACACCTATCATCATTTTCAGTGTCTGCATGGACACCATCAGATTGCCTGCAGGAGGGACCCTGACCTACCTCGCCACCTGTGAGGAGAAAACAATAAATGCACTTTAAGACCTGTACGCTATTGCTTAACAGTACACACACACACACACACACACACACACACACACACACACACACACACACACACACACACACACACACACACACACACACGCTGACATTCCACCATACTACTTACCTGTTCCTGTGTTTACAGACTGTCTTAGTTTATTCTCTTAAGTTCCCCATCCTGCATCAGTCTTGAATAATTACAGTCAATAATACCACTCATTAATGCATAATTCTTCTAATTGCCTAGGAAAGTGATCACAAAACATGACCTGTTACTCCATTACCTCTTTGACTTGATTGGAGTTGTTTTTTCAAGGACTCCCTGATGTCATCCAGTGTTCACCCTGGGTTTGTCCAGACATTTTGAGCATGGCCCCCATATGTTATGGGCTACTACAGTCACTCAATAATGTCACACACTGGAGTGCAATATGTAACTATTGTTCAGTAGATGCAAGATCTGTTGCTCTATCACCTTTTTATGTGGACCACAGTAATATTTGGAAACACTCTCTGCTGTTGTCTTATAATTCCCTAATGCATCTGTAGTGCTGCATATGTGGATATTCTTTCACCTTTCTGCTGACTGCAATTAAAACAGTATCCCTGGTATCTAGTCTCCCTCCCAATGCATGTTTCATGCTACAGACGTTATTATACTATCAGCTGTCCTGGGTTTACATGTCAGAAAAGTATTCCTGGTGTCTCATGTGTCTGTCCATGTCCATGTACTGCACAATTTCAAAGGAAAGTTAAGAGGTATAAACAACCCCACACACACATGTGCATTCATGGACACACACACAAACACACACACACACACACACACACATCCAACATACATCAACCCCCCTCCACTCCATCAGATTGCACTTACAGACATAATAACCCCCCCACATACACACACACTTACAGGTGCACAAAGATATTTCACACAGACCTCCCATTACCTATCTGTCATCATGCATGACATATGGCACTCACCAGCATGCAGTGCAGCTATAGTCAATCCCTGCTAGCAACATTATACATTTCTGTGATGCACGGGTTGTGTTAGTAGGTGATGCCCCTTCCCCTGGAACACACTGCATCCATGTACACAGTATTGCTGTGCACCTGTTCGGCACCCTGGCATGTACTGTGCACCATACCTCACAGGTGTACACACCATTGCTGAACGTATATGTATATATATATATATATATATATATGTGTGTGTGTGTGTGTGTGTGTGTGTGTGTGTGTGTGTGTCAGTTATGTTTGCTCTGCTGCTCACAGCCCCTACATGTTTGTCCGACACATACCTGGGATGATATGTGGACAGATGTCATTTGTGAATGCCTGATGTCTGATTTACAGATCTCATCATCAGTGGTGCATGTATAGCCAATACAATACAATTACACTGGCAACCTTCAAACCTTACAGTGGCTATGGGGAGTGTACATACCATAATTGATATGACGCCCACTTCCTTGATTTGCCATGGGACCACATTATTGCATATGTTAATATTACACAAACCTGATATGTGACATATGACCTGTGCAATCAAATGCAGTGTCAAACAAATGCATTAGTTGTGCAGATACTGATTGAGATGTATACAATTTGTGGGAGCATATGTGTGCACGCCCTTATCATGATGGTTTGTTGCACCTACTGTTATGTGTAGTACAGCAGTCACTATTCCTGGCAGGGGTATACTAGCATGAGCCATCTGCATTTGTCAGTATTTGGTCAGTCTTCCCTACAAATGTCCCCCAACTCTGCATGATTACAAGGTCAACTCATGTGCACATCCCTTGGAGGTCACACAGTGCTGTCACTATTGCTGTGGAGTCAGGGTTATGTCTGCCACAGTTCCTGACCTTGAATGTGTGCAGATACAGCCATTCATAGTGTCCTTTGGATCTCTGCTTCAGTGCACTGTTGTGTCATGATGACACCCCCTGACCACCCTCAGCATTTTTGCAAATGCTTGACAACTATGGCCTTCACATGTGTGTCATTTTGCAGTGTCCCAAACACTGAACAACATGTGTACCAGCCTAGTCCCCGCTAATGAATGGCAAGTATACAGGTGTACACTGGCACCAGCAAGGTACAGATGGGGATGGTGGGCCTGAGGTGGGGTGAGGTGTTGGTTGTGCAGTACACGTATCTTACTTAATACTGTCTGTAGGTTTCCAACGTGGTCTTGGTACACCAGTACACATTGCAACACATGTCTTTTGGGGACCTTTGCTGTTATGCATATGCTACCTGTAGAGAGGCCTGGCTGATGTTTCGTGTGGTACAACTGAACCATCTGATTATCCTAACCCATGGGCCACACTTATGCAGAGTCCAGGCAGTTGCTGACATGGGTACTGCACAGCTAGTACTTGCTAGACATTCCTGCAACTCCCTCAGTGTTGTGGCATGTTACTAGGCAGCCTGAATAACCAGTTTGTAACATGTGACATCATCTGTCTTGGATGGCCATCTGTTTATTTTCTACATTAATCCTGTCCCATAGATCTTTGCCATATACATGAATGTCTGCACTGTTTGCCATGGTATATGCAATGGTGAGGTATGGCTACATGTTCAACTCCTGGGTGCTACCTGTTGGGTATGGGATTCATGCCATGGCATGTAAGATGTGTGCAAGCCACAGCTGCCTCTGTTGCAGGTAATTTGGCACATATGATGTCCAAATGTCTTGGACAGCAGACCATTTATTGGTGTGACATTAGAGACCTGTACTTGCTGGACTTACTCATGAAGAATGCATGTTGTCAGTACCTCAAAAGCTGCTTCTACTATATGCTATCTGGAGTGTATGTACACATATGCCTCCAGTGTTTGTGAAGGTATTTATTCCCCATATTTGCTGTCCTAACATAGGATTCCATATTATACATTCATTGCTCATGTTAGGACCACATTTCAGGTTGTAAGGGTTGTGACCTGCAGTATTGTGATATGTCGTAGTGTAGCTCTGTAACAGTTGCCATTGTAATAGTGCTATATACACTGTTGTAGCACTGTATAAGGGTGACGTTTCAGTCATGTCCCTACTGTAGGCCATTTGTCCCACCATTATGTTCATCTCTTTGCACACATCTTGCAATGACAGGATGTTAGTTATATTGCAGGAGTTTTACATACCCTTCAGATACACCATCATTGTGACCACTATGATTCAGTGCAGTTAACGGCAACAATACATAAACATGTACAGCATGCATTATGGGTAGGTGTGTTAAATGTGTGCATGGAATATACCATGGCCATAACATGACCGTTGTATTGGCAAACCTGAACAAACACCATACTCACCAACTACAGGCTGCTGCCCTGGAGGTATACCAGAGGGACCTACATAATTGTGTGAGAGATGTGATGTCAGTAGCCACACCTGTGGCATTGGTACAGGGTGGGTGCAGCATTACAGTACATCAACAGTACAAACCCACAATATTACATATTATGCACATCTGTTTATTACTACAACGCAGCAACAGACTATATATATATTTCATCTCACATATGCATGATCTAACTCTGCAGATGTGGATGGATATGCAACAGTGGTCTAATGATGTGCCCTGTGGCCTTACCTGCATGTCCTCTGCCATTGTGTGGGTATCACCCACCTCCACTATGCTCTCTGCCAGGTGTTGTGTTTGCGGGTGGGCAGGTGCACCGAGGCAGTCAAGGAGCTCCTCAACATGTGTCAGGGGAGCTGAATGGCATGAACCTCCATATTGCAATAAGCTGATCTCTCCTAACCACAGCAGCATGCCGACGGGCATGGCGGAGTAGATCTGTGCAACGATGTCAGACCTGCTCATAACTGTGGTTACGCAGGCTGACATCATTTACCCTGTGGACAAGATCATTCCACAGGGCGGTCCTCTCCTGCTGATCATGGGCTGTATTCCCAAACAAGGTGTTGTAGTGCTGCACCAGTTATGTAATGATGACATCATTCTCCTCAGCTGTGTACATAGGCAGACATTCCATGGACATATTGCCTGAAAGACATAAACAAGAAAACAGGTCTGAGGACCTCATACTGCAAGGTTATCATAGTTGTTAATACACATCTCTGTCTCCCCTCCACCATATCTGCAACAACAATCTGATCACACAAGTCAATGGGTATGTCTACAGAAGACCTGCCGCTGGGACATATATCGTATTGTACAACAATTTGTGCTATATATTTTTAGTCATGTTCCATGTTGACACACTATCATTGGTGGCCTGTTACGGACGGTGTCACCTGCATGCCATTGTAAGGGCCACTATGGTTCCATATATGCATGTGTTCTGTTTGCTATGTGACTGCTGCACATCTGTTGTTTTGTGTTAATGGGGATATCTATGCATGCTGTTGTGAATGTGTGGACTATTACTACCCACATATGTTCTACAGCAGTGACACAATAGCATGTATGGGAAACAGTTGCCAGCAGAACAACCTCTCCCACCTCATCTGGCCATGTTACCAGGCCACATCACATCTGGGACCCACCCTAGGGACTCCCCATCTACTGGTCCTGCACTACCTTCAGGTGGAACCACCTCAGGGGATGGTGTTCACCCCCTGGGAGCACACCCAGACAGTATCCTTCTATCCTATCTCTATCTCTCTCTCTCTCTCTCTCTCTCTATATATATATATATATATATATATAATATGTGTGTGTGTGTGTGTGTGTGTGTGTGTGTGTGTGTGTGTGTGTAGATATATATTATGAGTTGTATATATATATATATATATATATATATATATATATATATATATATATATATATATATATATATATATATATATACATATAGGTGTCTGTATATCTGTAGACATACATTCACTCTCTAACTCTCCTTCCTGCACAGCTGCACTGTTCCGCCTTGCTACAACACAGACAGGTGCCACATGTGGACACAGCCTAACATTAGGGGGGTATATATAGGGACAGATTGCAGGAAAGCCTATTACACACCTATGGCATTTGTGCATGCTACATTACACATTAACATGGCTGTCCTGCAAGTGGTGGGCTCTGAAAGTCACATGTCCATCATAACAGCATTACTTCCACCACCAGCTGTTGGCCACACTAATATACATGTCTTGCAGTACACAACACACACTATGACGGCTTACATCTTGTCAGTCAGTATTAATCTACACAGTTGACAGGTATGGCCCACTGCCCACAGTGACAGACACTATTGTCCATAGCAGTTGTTCAGCTGGACATCATTACAACAACAACACCTGATAGCACATATAAATCATTCCGCATCGTCTATCTCATTATTATGGACCAAGTACTACATTCAATTACATACATATATGCTTCACATACCTGTTGTGAGAATGTCATCTTTTCTGGATACAGTTTGCTGTGTGGATGGATGGATGTGTGTTGAGTACAGAGTGTTATTCTAGGCTGTTGAACTACATCTGCTTTACTTTCTGTTGATTGATTGTTATCCTCTGGCCCAGTCTTTCTTTACTGTTGTACTACCTGAAGGTCTTGGCCTGGACAGTAACATATGTCATGTTTTTGGATTACTGTATAAAATTATCTGCTTGAGAGTTGCATTACTTAGTTAGTATGTATTTCAAAAACCTAACAGCTATATGACATGGCATATACAACTGTAATAGTACACACATAAACATTTCTTATGTATGCAAACCTGTGTGTGGTGTCATATTCTTTGACTTCTCCATGGGTATATGTATCATGCAATAATTGTCTTTTGTATGAGAGAATCATACACTGTCCATTTTAAAAGGTGGCAACTGTAGGAATACTGGCTGTTCAATATGCTGTGCACCCTCTAAATATGTATTTTCCTATACATATCTATATGTAGTATTATATGTATATGTGTGTGTATGTGTATATGCATATATATCTATATCTATATAGCTATATCTATATATATATATATATATATATATATATATATATATATATATATATATATATATGGGTCTAGGACATAGCCACAACACCGAATGCACATCACCGACACCACATATTCGACAGTCCATAAACACGAAACCACACATAACCGACAATAAATAACGGTACACAAACACGAAACCCCATACACTGCACACAACAATTAAAACAAACACATCCCCATTCCACAAACCACACACACAACACAAGACCAAAATATACAAGCCCACAGCCCCACCTTACCCTAACCCTAAGGTTGAACTATATACATGGATATTTGCCCTTAACCCAACTATATTAACCCGCTCTTTTCGAACATAATATATACTTAAAATATGTGGAGGGCTATCGCCCCTAACCCTAACTCACTTAACCCACCCCTATCGCCTTACTATATATCACTTAACCCACCCCTATCGCCTCCCTAACCCTAACTCACTTAACCCAGTATCCCCACAGACCGTAATCTTTCACTTACCTGCTGTTCAACGTCTCACTACCATTCAGCCTTTCAGTGCATCCTGCTTGTGTTGTCATCCGTTTCGGGTCTTCTGCATTCAGTGAAATGTTCTGACCCATATATATATATATATATATATATATATATATATATATATATATATATCGACGGTCAGGTAGAACCATATATATATATATATATATATATATATATATATATATATATATATATATAAAACCTATATATATATATATATATATATATATAGGTTCATAGGTTCATACTAGGCTATCTGCCCTAGGGCATTTATAAGCCTAGCCAGAGTGTGTTTGGCTTTCGCCACCCATTTTAAATTAATTTTGCTATGCCCTTTTTCGAGGTTAGTATACTGTGCCTCTGTCTAACAGTGACACAGAAGTGATACCCGGGGTAAACCTACGATCGCCCATCCACTCATCAAGATTCCTCTTGAAGAGAGTCAATGAGGGACTCTGCCTAACCTGGACTGGGATTTTATTCCAGAGTGAAGGGAGCCCCTGGGTTATGAATCTGTCCCTCAAGCATATCCTATTTATTTCAGTGCTGAGGTTCAAGTCTCTCGAGCGCGTGGCTCGATGGGATTTGGATTTTCTGAGGTGCAGCATGTCCATTAATTCCGGGTTGGACATTGCTTTATACGTCAGGCACAGATCGCCTCTGAGCAGGCGGTATGCCACTGAGTAGAGCTGGAGTTTCGTTAACCGGGCAGCATATGGCATCTGTTTGAGCCCTTTGATCCTCTTGGTGAGGTACTTTTGGGATCTTTCCAGTTGCTGCAGGTGTCTGGTAAGATACATCCCAAAAGGGGCATTGTACTCAATTATGGGCCTGATGAGGGATGAGTAAAGAGGCACAATGACCTACCCTGATCTAGATGTGAATCCCTTCATGATTAGGTGGGCTATATAAAATGTTTTTCTAACCACTTTGGCCACGTGGTTGTCAAATGAGAGATTGCTATCAACTTGGGTCCCCAGGTCCCTAATTATGTCTTCTGTACTTAATGGATTACCACCTATGTGGTAATTTGTGGGCACTTTGTTTTTGCCAAAGGGAATGACTATACACTTTTTGGCGTTTAGCTTGAGGCCATGGCTCTGGCACCACTTGTCTGTTTCTATGAGGCCCTTTTGAAGGATGTTTGTGTCGGCTGGAGAGTCGATTATGGCGCCCAGTTTGCAGTCATCTGCGAACTTGGTCAGCCACAGTCCTTCCATGTTGGCCTGTACCTCCGAGAAATATATACTGAACAAGAGAGGTCCCAGGACTGAGCCTTGTGGGACGCCACTTGTAACTGGTTCGGAGTCTGACATGGCTCCAGCAATTCTAACCATGTGGGTTCTGTCCTTGAGACAGTTTGCAACCCATCTAGTGACATAGGGGTTTATATTTAAGCTGGTGAGCTTATCTATAATGCCCGAGTGGGGTATTGTATCGAAGGCTTTTGCGAGGTCCAGGTAGGCTGTGTGAACCACCTTCCCCTCGTCAATGGCCTTGGTGACTGTTTCAAAGAAATCAACCAGGTTTAAGAGGCAGGATCTTCCCTTAACAAAGCCGAACTGGGTAGGATCCAGTGTCTGTAGGTCCCCAATATCTTTATTTATGAGGTCCATGATGATCCTATCCATAGCTTTGCAGACCAAGCTAGTCAGGCTTATGGGGCGATAGTTTCCAGGATCCGTTGAGGCACCACCTTTGTGGAGAGGGACCATTGTTGCTGTACGGCACTCTTTGGGTACATATCCTGTAGTAAGGCTGAGATTGAACAGTAGTTTTATGTTTGGGTTTTGCTCTTCTTGGAGTTCATGTAGGATGCAGCCCTGGAGACCGTCTGGTCCCATTGATGCTGTGTTTTTTGCTTTGGAGAGGGCGGCTCTTACCTGAGCATCTGAGATGTCAGGGGGGCAGCACTCTGCTGGGATAGATATTTGCCCTTTTGGTGGGGAGGGTTTTGCGCTGAACCTGTCAGCTAGGATGTTGGCAATGTCTGTGGGTTCGGTGTATTTTTTGTCATTTTGGACTAATTCTGAGCATATCTGCGAATTCCCACCCAGGTTCCTAACATAACTAAAGAAAGCCTTGTGATTATCCTTAGTGTCCTGTGCAATTTTTCTCTCGAAGCTGGCCTTAGATGATTTTATGAGTGCCCGTTTTTTGCTAATACTGATCAGAGATGCCTTCCCTTTTTGGGATTTTGCTCTATCATGTAGTAGCTTCCTCCTTCTATTGTATAGTTTGTTTATGGCTGGGGTCCACCAGACAGGACGTCTGCCTTTGGAGGATTGGGTCTTGGTTTTATTTGGGATTGCACGATCCATGCATTCCTGAAGGTGTTCATAAAATGCGTTTATAAAGGATTCTGCGGTCTGGGCCGTATTTTCCACAGGCCCGGGGGCTTTGAAGGTTTCCACCTCGGTTTTGAGGAGTGTGAAATTTGCTTTAGAGAAGTTTTTCACTGTGGTTTTCTGGGCAGGGGGTGGGGTCGGGATGTGAATATCTAGTGAGATTAGTTTATGGTCTGATCTTACCAATTAGGGATACACTTCTGGTCTGGAGCATAGAGTCCCCATGTTGGTGATGATCAGGTCCAGTATGTTTTCCCCTCTTGTAGGAGTGGTAACAAGTTGTTCCATAGCATTTGAGTTTATAAATTCTAGGAACCTTTGGGATAGGGTGTTGGAGCTACAGTAATGCTCCCAGTCTATGTTTGGGTAGTTGAAGTCGCCCAATATAATGGTGTTTGGAGAGATATGTATGTATCTGCGTATATGTGTGTGTAGCATTGTATCACTGGAATGTTTATTGCTTCCATATTGTACATTCTCTATGGTAACCAGACTGTACTGTATGATATGTTATTGACACCATCCTGACATCATACAGGTGGGAGGAGTTGCTGTTACCTGCTTGTGGCTATGTTGTGTAGGGTTCTGGGTATGGGACTTGCAAGTGTTGGTATTGTGTTGCAAGGCAGATATGTTTGCGCTGTGAGAGAGGGGATGATATCAATAATTACAAGAGATACTTAGATTGGGCCCCCTCACCCCAATTAATGGTGCCTTTGGTCATATATGTATTTTTTGTGTTCTGTTATATATCTATAGATATATATATGTACATATATATATATATATATATATATATATATATATATATATATATATATGTGTGTGTGTATATATCTGTTTACATATATATATATATATATATATATATATATATATATATATATATATATACACACACACACACACACACACACACACACACACACACACACACACACACACACACACACACATCTACATATATAAACATATTTCCTGTACTGTTGAATGACTGTGCTAGATGATATGTTTGCAAAAACATCAGAGTTCTGTATATTTGAGATGGCTTAGTGGTCAATCACTTTGGTGATGGTGTGCAGGCTCCTGGGTTTGAGATTTGCAAAGACTGGTTATTTTGTTGCTAGGCAGACCAAGGGCCATTGGATACAGAGTGATTAAGGCAAGCAGTTATAAGTGGATTTGCATGGGTTCGCACAATAGTAAGCAATGCTAACATCCAGTTTAATATTTTTACACTCAGCCTCTAAATTGCTTATCATGTGTAGGCATTGCTTACCACCTCACAAACAGGATTAAACCCGCTTACTGCTGCTTAAAATGCTTACTCCAACTTACCCCTGCGCTAATTTCTTTAAAAGAAAAGAAAAAGGGTTTATAGGAAAGTGGTGAAAAATGGGCACAAAAAGGGAAAGACAGTAGGGAAAATAGCTAGGGATGTGCAGGACTGTTGTTGGGAATGTCCATAGCTGCCCATTTCCTCTACAGCAACAGCTGTGCATATACACTGATTTGGATGTAGATTTGGACACTCATACCCCTAACAGAGGGATGAGGACAACAATAATATGTTGTGAAGCCAATTAGACCAGATTACATGTGTTCAGTGGATATGTGTGTGAAATGGACAGCTATGTATGGGGCGAGATTTTTTTGGGGGGAACAGTTTGCCCTTTTTTTTAAGGTGAGAGTGGGATGTTGGGGAGGTATAGTAGGTATATTTGGGAAGGTAGGTTGGGTAGGATGACAGACAAGACAGGCAAGACAGCATGCAGGGGCAGTATGTGACACATGTGAAGGGTAAACACCTTGTATGGGGAGGTGTGTTTGGAAGTCAAAAGCCCATGATCCCCCAAAGGGAAACAGTGGGACTGAGGTCCCCACCCATGGGCAGTCACCACTGCACCTTCATGGACTCAAAGGTGGCTGTCCTGGGGACTGGGTATAAAGGGCAGGCTGACCCTCTAGATGCACCATGCAACCCTCAAGCTGGCGTAGCAGATCTCTGCACTCCCTGCGGAGCTTGCTACAAATCAGACCCCAGACCTGACAACGGGTGACAGTATCCTGTCCGTGCTTGCTCCCAGTGGGGCAAGCCCCATCCCCTGAGGTGGTTCCACCCGAAGGTGGTGCAGGGCCAGCAGATGAGGAGGTCCTGGGATGGGCCCCAGATGTACTGGTGTCCGGTGCCACAGCCAGATGAGGTGGGAGAGGTGGGTCTGCTGTGACCGGCCTTCCCAAACGTGCTATGGTGTTTCAATTTTAAAACATATGTGGGTTAGTAATAGTTAACACATTCCAGGATTAGGTATAACAGCATGCATAGATATTCCCATTAACCCAAAACACCAGATATGGAACAGTTGCATAGCAAACAGAACACATGCATATATGGAACCACAGTGGCCATTACAACAGCATGCAGGTACATTGTTGGCAGCATGCCACCAATTTGAGAGTATTTCAATATGGCACATGCTTAGAAACAAATTTTAATATTTATTAAACAATAGGACATATGTCCCAACAGTAGATTTAATTGTACACATACCCATTGAGATGTGTATTTAGATTTTGGTTGCAAATATGGTGTTGGGGGGAGAAAGATGTCAATTAACAACTTGTATATCTCTGTAGTTCTCATTACTTTCTTAGTGCTGTAATCTGTACCTTACAGGTATTATTACACTACCCTATGGCCTTAGTTTGGACAGTGGTATGGTTGTAGAGAACTATATACATGAACTGTGTTTTACCTGCAGTGTACACCTCTTACCTGGTATACCTGTGAAGGTATTGTTTGTTAACATTACCTTACTGTTTCTACGCATATTCCCAGATTCCAGGTTGATGTTATGCACATACCTCTCCATCTCTTATTGCACACACTCTGGGCAAGTCTTGACAACATGCAGGTGAAACTGGGACATATTTTGACTATTGCCCTCATAAACCTTTGGTGAGTTGCTACAATGACAGGTTTGTTTTCATATACATTTTCTGAATATTTACAGGTCTGACAGTCACTTATATGTTATTAAATGCTGCCTAAATATCAGAGATCATCACAATGATATGCCAGGGGGACAGGGTAACAGGCAGCAGATATGGGCCAATTATCTGGACATTCTGGACAAATATGTGCAGTTGAGGGGTATGATTCTGCATACAGCTTACTAGCACTCCCAGGATTCGAACCATGGCTGTGTCTGCTAAAAAGAAGATAGGGTACATCACAGTTGAGTGTGCTATATAGATATTGTTGTTTAGCTCTCCTCTGATTTCTGTCTATTAGTCTCCTATGGTTTTGCAATCTGACCTTGTAATTAGAACACTCTTATACAGGTTTTTCTAGACAGTTTTATTATGTAGCACTGTGTCGATGACAATGATGAGTAATACCTTATTATTCAGAGAAACTACAACACTAACAATGCCATACAATACCAGACTTAACAGTACAAGCCCAAGATTTCAATGTTTTATTTCTAGGCACGGTTTTCATATCTGGCAGACCTGTGGGGGGAATGTTTGTTATCAATACCGGAATGTTGCCACACATATTACCAGATTCCACATTATTGTTATGCACATAGGTCTCACTCTCTTACTGCACACAGTCTGGTCATAGCTTCACAACATGGGGGTGGAGATGGGACATACTTTGCTAATTACTCACATAACATTTTGGTGAGTTGCTAGAATGACAGGTTTGTTCTTATAGATATATTTCTGACAGTTATGATGTCTGACAATCAGTTGTATGTCATTATTTGCTGCCTAAACTTCTGGGATCATCCTACTGATTTGCCAGGGGGACAGGCATGAGAATTACGCCAATTATCTGGACTTTCTGACAATATCTGTACAGTTGTGGGGTATGATTCTGCATACAGCTTACTTCCACTCCCAGGATTCGAACCATGGCTGTGTGTGCTAAAAATACAACACTTCACGGCTTAGCTGAGTGTGCTATTTGGATTATGGTGTCTATCATTTCACTGTTTTCTGTTTAAGTCTCTCTCAGTTGTAAATATGACCTTGTGATTACAACAGTTATATACAGACATTCCTACACATTTTATTTATGTAGTACAGTGTGGGTAACAGTGTTTAATACAACAGTACTATTAAGAGAATGCAACACTACATTACTATATGATACCAGAGTAAACACAAGCAGTCCAGGAGTTAGACATTTATTGCCAGGGTGTTACCCTTTTATTTACATACAACCTATATGAGACTCTTCCTGCCATATTGTCTGGTTTATTCAGTACATGCCATACACAATACAAGTTTTATACTGGCAGTTAACTTTCTACTACTTTTAGATTTATTTCTTATGGCAGTACATGCAAGATTATTACTAACCTGCCTCACGACGCATCCTCTGCAGCCTGCAGGCATGGGCTTCCTGATTCACAGTCCACTCTGCTGCCACTGTCAAAGACATAAGAGGAATATTTAGCCATACCTATCCATAATATTCATGGGCTGGCAATTATTAAACAGGTGGTAGGATGAATATTTACACACAGTTGGGACATCACCCAACTGCCTAGCCTCTTGGATCCATTGATCCAAGAGCTCCCTCTTCCTCCATTGTAGGTCCTGTACCTTAAGTTGTTACATATTTATTTATCTGTACCTGAAGTTGTAAGTATTGTTTATGTGGAGCTTTTCTCTCTGGGCCTCTACTGAAAATGGACATATATCCAGTTAGACTGGCCCGGTCAACAAATGTAAAATAAAATAAAATAAAAATAAAATAAAGGTCGGCATAGTGATGCCTGACTTGTTCACCAGTTCGAGGGATGCCAGTGGCACTGATGAGATCATGGGCGAGATGGTCCCAGGCTTCCACTTTATATTGGAAACCCTGGTATTGGCCCTGCAGCAATCTCTGCTCATAGTCTTTTACAAGAAGTCCTGCAATGGCTTTGGACTCCTGGATGCTCCAGCGCTGTGCTCGGAAGCACGATCCTTCTCCGATATCAGCCATAGTGCCTACAGGAGAAAGCTGCAACCAGTTATGAGATGTATTCCCGCCTGTGGTAGGGCTGATTACCCGCACTTTGCTGTGATTGGATGGTTTTGAAAATGATAAGTTATGGGCAAACTTACTTACCTAAGGTTGGCATTGCATAAAGGGGTATACCAATGGGCAAATTGATTTAGCTGGGCTACACATTGCTTACATCTAGTAAGCAGGGGTGTGCAATGCTTAGTGTTGCTTATTTTTAAATGTGCACACTGTTTGCTGTTTGGCATTGATTTATCATTAATTACATGTTATATATTTGTTTAGTATCCGTGATTCATGTTTGCGTACACTGAATGTTGTCCTTGTGTTTATTGGAGAATTTCACCACTTTATTACAATGACACCTCACATCTGGACTTAATGCAGTACTCCAGTTCACATATATATGTTATTTAGTTGGTTATACAACATAAAACTGTTTATAGATTCCTTTCACATGTAAATTGTGATTTTGCTATAGTGAGGATCTGTTTGGGTATACCTCAATTTTATATACAGTTGTGATGGCTTACTGGTTAACTGCTGTGACAATAGTATACAGGGTCCTGGGCTCAAGGCCTGTTTATTTTGTTGCTGGGCAGAACAGGGGCTGTTGAATACAGAGTGATTAAGGCACTTTTAGGCAGTTGTAAGTGGGTTTGTGCGGGTTAGCGGGATGGTAAGCAATGCTAACTTCTGGTTAAATATGCTTACAGAGAGTTAGCTTCAAAATTGCTTAACCTGTGTGCACATTGCTTACCCCCATGCAAACATGCTTAAACCCACTTACTACTGCTTAATAGTGCTTACTCACATTTACCCCTGCACTAATTTAGAAAGAAATGAAACATGGGTCTTGGGAAAGTGGTAGATTTGGACATTCTATGGATTTATCATTCATTACACATTATATCTTCATTTAGTATCCCTGATTCATGTGTATGTATACTGTATGGGGCACTTGTGTTTATCTGTAGATTTTACCACATTATTACAATGACACCTCACATCTGCACTTAATGCAATACTCCAGTTCACAAATATATGTTATTTAGTAGGTTATACAGCAAAAAAAATGCTCATAAAGTGATTTCACATGGAAAATGGAATTTACTACAGTGAGAATTGAGCCAGGAATGACTGCTCACAAAGCAAATGCTCTGACCACTACATTATTACAGTATTGTTTCAATTGAATGTATCTTGCTATTTATCCTCTTGTGCTATTTAAGCTACAGTATGGGTAGCTAAGCAATGGGCAAACTTGCGCACTTACGGTTAAATTTAATCTGTTTGATAAAACAAATTCTCTACTGCTATTTTCTCTAGGAAGGGACAGGTTTCACTTATTGCTGTGGATTCCTTTGCACATCTGCACATTTGGCAGACATCCTAGCAACCCTCCCATACCTCTCAACCTCTTCATTCAAATTATCTGGACAAAGCTTGACAACATGAGGTCCATCTATGGACATATTTTAATTATTGCTCTTGTAAACGTGGGAAAGTTGATAGTGTAACAGGTTTGTTTTAATATACATTTTCTGATGGATTTGAAGCCTGAAACTGAAATGTATGCCATTATTTACCGACTTCAATCCTGAGATCATCCCAGTGATTTGCCAGAACAAATGGGGTACTGTATGGGTGACAAATCTGGACATTCTATGATGATTTGTACAGTTGGGAGGTATGCAGCCTCCTATGAGCGTTCTTGCTCATTGTAATTGCGGAATGGCACTTCCTGAGTGCAGGGGCGTGTGTATTGTGAGATATCTGCTCTCAGACACACCCCCTGCACTTGTCCATGCTCCATGTCCGTTTTGGAGTAGAGGCAGCGTGCCTTCCTTACTATGCATGGCGCGCTGCCGTGGTGCCCTTAAACAGTCGTTTCCATGCAGGAATAACTTATTCCTGAATAGGAGATTAGTGAATCCCAGGGATTAACTGTTGTTTTTAATGAAACTAATTTATATAGATATAATTTTCACATTTTTTTAAACATCTCAACAACCAAGTAACAAAGACAGAACTCCGTAGCCTTATATGAAAACTCTCAGCTAGATTAATAAAATGCTGCTGACAGTATGCGTACAACTTAGTGGTTGCTGAGCTATTGTAATTTGTTTACAAAACATTAAAAATGTAATATTGACTGTGCTTACTGTGACTTATAAACCTCAGTTTAAGACTTAGAACCCAAAGAATGCTACCACTATAAAAACAGCTTGTGCTGAAGAGTTTGCCATTTATATTTCTTTCATAACCCCTATAGTTCCAGAGATATTAACATTTGCTTGAAATGTGAGGACATAATTTGATTCTGATAAATGGCTTAGGCTCTGCCCATAGGAAGTTACAGTGCAAACTTTCTGACCTCCATTGGAATGAATGAGTTAAAAGCTTATTTCCAACTTTTTTCTTATTTTCGGGCCGATCCCTTTTCCTCACTGCTGCCCTACGCTTAAATGTCCGAAATCGGACAAAAAAAAATAAAAGTTATTTTTTTATAAGTTTGCAACTATTTCCCATGCCAGTGGCCATATATTTCACCATTGGCATGCCTACTACATTGAATATATGCTTTCTTTGGAACTGTCATGCCCCTGTTTTGTAATATGCAGAAATGTATTCCGTTAGTAACTGAATACATTTCTGCAGGTTACACTATTCCTGCACAGATGACTGCCTGCTTCCTGGATCGCTGATTTACCTCATTTGCATGTTTTTCAGCAGCAAATGTGGTAATTAGCACAGAGCAGTGGTGTTCGTGCATGAGTAGTGTAGAAGCGCTCGTGCATGTCCCGAGAGCTCATTCCTGGATCACTCATCGGCCATATTGCGTGCAGCAGCTCTTGAACTATTCCTGCACACTGTGTAGAGCTTGTTGAATCCTGGGGTATATCTTTTAACACAGTTCATTCAAAATATCCTGTCAAATGGCCTTTGCTGTTTCCTGCTTTGAAGAGATGAGGACATTTACTTGTTTAAGGAGATTCTTCAACACATGTTGAGCAATGACACCTGTAAAATGGCTTTCAGTTTGGTCATCTGTTTCATAAAAAAACTTTCTGCAAAAAGTCTATAGCATATTATGGAACAGAGTAGGTCATTATTAACAAATAAGCTTATTCTTAACAATAAATTTTTTACAATTACAAACTTATCCTGATATCTAGCTATGGGAATTAACTTTTGTGACCTGAGCAGTACTGACGTATTACATCATTTCATTCCTGAAGCTTTAGCAAGAGCACCTGCAAAGTTCTGAATGTTTTTTGGCAAGGTTGTTAATCCATGCCTCTCAGAAATGTTAATAATTTATAAATGAAATAAAATCTTTAAAAAGCTGTTGAAAAAATGCAGCTGTATAGGTGAAGTGATACTGAAACTTTAAAAGCACAGTTGTATATGTCATGCCAAATATAGAAACATCATATTTATTGCTGAAGTGCAATCAAATATTTCAAATTGTTAGATTCTGGTGACCCTACCTTCTAAACACATATTATCCTAAGCAAAGTAGTTCATATGCTTGTCAGCTTTCTGCTGATGGTGTGCAAGTCACATCTATAAACATTTTATTTCCACTGAGCTAAACGTTTATTTTTCTGCTTTGCAAACAACTCTCACTGTTTCTGAAACCACTGTGGTAGAAGTTTGTGTCCTCACTTGGTCATGTATAGCAACTTGTATATCATACCATTTTATTACATTAATGCAAGTGTTGCTAGCAGTCATGACTCCTGCTATAAACTAGTTTAGAAGGATTAGTTTGTAATACTTCCATAAAATAAATCTGTGGTATTTAAGAGTGACAAGTTGCAAAATAATGTATTTGAAGTAAGACACACTCAGAATTAGAGCCCATATTAAGAAAATATACTGTAAAGGCAGAGCTGGGGTCCAAGCTGTTTAAAATGTGTTTTCCCTATGGCAACTACACACAAAAGCCTGGAACATTAAAATAACACAGCAGTCTTAGATTAAGCTATTTGTATGGATTATGTCATCTAATATATACGAACTCAAGCAATCATGGCATTCATGGGACAAAATGATGATAAAGTACGTATTAGGACACAGCTGGTGCAGATAACTGTAATCAGTTCAGTCTTGTAAAACACAAAAATAAACAATCCCACACTTTTAATGAAAAATTAATTTTACAGTTACAAATGTAATTGATATGATTGAAAAGTCTAATTGCTTGTCAACAGCTGCATGTTTCTATGCATCATAGTTGAGTAAGTGGTCAATTGTAGCCAAAATTACATAACAAATGCCCCAAAAAACTTGGACTGAAGAATGCTGAAGCAATTCACCCTTCCCAATCAGCATTATATTTCACTCAGTAAAGTCCTACACTAAATACTGCACTTTCCTTGATATTTTAATGTTCCTAGCTGTCATGCAGTGCTTGGAGAGACATGATTATACTCCAAATTTGGAAAAAAGGTAATTTTGTTAATTGCCTTTTTAGTGTAAGGAAGATGATTAACATGGTCTTAAATACCTTTCCTCACTGCTAAGATCTGTTAATTAACATGGTTTTATTAAGCACCTTTCAGCATTGTTAAGCTCTTCTCTCATGCTAGAATATAAACAGATGCCACCACAGAAAAGTGGTGAGAATTATGGAGGCTTTAATTATCCATCTATAAACTGGGAATCCTACATTACCTCAGATTTGCAAGGCACAAAGATTCCTAGACTTTGTCAACACAAACACTTTGGACCAGTTAGTTTATACATCTACTAGGGATACAAACATATTGGACTTGGTTCTCACAAGAACACTGCACTCACATCCACCCGGTGTTATGTCCTCTCTGGTATGGTCAGACAACAAAGCAGTCTCCTTCAAAATAAGAATGAATTTTGTAACCCAACAAACTCTGTAACAGTTACAAAGTACTCTAAAACAAACTACCTTTTATTAAGTGATAACCTGTCAAAATTTCAAGCCCCTTCAAACCCAAATAACACAGCAGCCTATGCAGAATTATTCACAACTCAGTACAACCATTCTAGTGATTGCATAGAGGCTGATTTGTGTACCAGAAGTAAACCCAAAACTAAGTAAAAAGCAAATCACCTTGGGGGAATCCAAAATTAAACAGGTTGCACTGCAAAAGAAAAAAAGTCATAGCTAAAATTAGGAGGTGCAGCACAAAAAAAGATAAAAACTCTCATAAAAATACATAGACAACTATCCAACAAAGTCAATTTTGAGGTAAAGATAGCATCCCAGCCAAGGACATCTTCAAGGTGTTCATTAGCTATGTGCAAAATCTCAAAGGCAGCACACAACAATGTGCCAAATGCCAAACTGTTGGTAAATTGAGCCATATTTACTGAACCTGGAGATATACCCTATTTTCTGGCTGACAAATTCTGCAGCAGCATTACCTCACCTCCCTCACCCCAGCCACCCCCCAGGAAATACTATATCACATAACCCCTCCAACTATCAGTAGGGAGCAGTTCATAGATGCTACCTCTGAGGCCAAGAATTCAGCTTGGATGGGTCCCAGTAATATCCCAGGATAGCTCCTAAAAAGCTGAAAAATAAACTTTTTATGGCCACTGCAGTCACTATTCCATGACAGCTTCTGCACAGGCTTCATGCTATGCAAATGGAAGATTGCAACGGTCATTCCTCTGCTCAAGGGGGGACCATCAATGGATTTTTGGAATTACAAATCCATTCGTCTGACTAGTCTCATATGCAAAGCGATGGAAGGAATTATCACAAAAATGATTAGCAATGACATAGGAAAGCTTCAAACATTCAAACACTGGACACAACCCACTTTGGTTTCATCAAAGGCAGGTCATACCTACTAAAACCAGTGGACATCTTTGAGGAGGTTACGGAGGCAAAGGATGAGGGTAAAATAGGGTGTATTGCCTACTTTGACCTAGCTAAAACATGTGATGCAATATCCTTTTCAGGCATTGTAAACAAACTCATAGAATTAGGCAAAACCCCTTATGTAACCTGCTGGATAGCCACCTGGCTCACAGACAGGACTCATGAAATTATGATTGGAAAGACCACTTCCACAAAGACTGGTCACCACTGGAGTCCCCTAGGGCTCTGTACTGGATCTGCTTCTCTTTGCCATCTATTTTTTTAAGTCAGTCCAATTTCAAGTGCCTCTAGCTTACCACGTTTGCAGATGATTGCAAGCTAGGACACTTCACTGAAATACCCCAAGATCCTAACATCTTACAGGAAGGTCTAACAAAGACAAATGACTCATTCTAAAGCCACAGCTTAAAACTCAGTGCCAAAAAATACATAATAGTACCTTTTGGGAATATGGACACCCAGGGGAAATTACCTCATTGATCTTACATCCCTAAAAGTAGACACAGAAGTCAGGGACTTGAGGGTTCATGTAGATACTGACCTGGCTTGATTCCAACATGTGTCTAAGGAAATAAGAAAATCATTCTATGTCACTCAACTTAAAAGTAAGGGCACGTCATCTAGGTGCAGGGAGGTCACTGTGCTACTGTACTCAGCCCTCATCAGACCCATCACAGAGTATAAAACCCCCTTTGGTATGTACCTGTACAGGCAAATGCAACATCTGGAATGTTGACAGGGGATCCTCACAAAAAGAATACAGGGTGTAAGCACAATAACCTGTGTAGACTGACTCAAAGCCTGATGTTTATACTGTTTTCTACAGACTGAGAGGCAATTTATACTTGGCATACAAGCCATCCTTGGATCCTGCTCTGATGGACATTTTACATATCCACAAAAGGAACAGCACCAGAACTACTAGATCTAAGGATTTAAACCTTGATTGCTTCATAAAAAGGAGATGTTGAAGGAACAGGTATGTATCTCAGAGAATCCCCAGTCTCTGTAATAGGCTTCCCATCATTGTGAAACAGAGCCCTTCCCTAACTCTATTCAAGTGCAACCTTGACCAGTGGATGGGAAATAGGAAATTCACCACTGGTCTGACACCTATGTCTCAGATGGACAGAGGCAGCTATTAAATTATGCCCTAACAAGCATACACCTTTAATATAACCTTTAAGGCACAATAACTCATGGGACATAATTGAATTGCATGGCTAGACTTATGGAGGCCCCAGTGATCATTAGCCTAGTATACATCAATAAAATTCTATGAATCTAGGAAATTATTTAGAAGCACTTAAAACTCTTCAGACCGTCACACTTTTTTGTGAAACAATGCAAAGTGTATTTCAGTGTTTTACAGGATCAAATACTTGTTTTGCTTTGCTTCAGGCCACTGTCATGAGTAGAACTAAATGTTCTACAGCCTTGAAAGCTGTAAACCGCATTGCTCCTTTATGCTATTTTTCTGTAACCGGTAGTACCTCATGGTAACTAAATCTCCATGTTCCTATGGTGAATTTCTTGAAATACATGAATTAGATGCATAACATGCTGGTTATGATCAGAGCCCCAATCAAAATTCTCTACATTATTCACATATATCAAAACATACATACTAAAAATAAAACAAAAAAAAAGCACAACTGAGTCAGAGCAGAATGGGCTGCAAAATAACCATTTACTGGTGCTTCCTCATACCTTGGCCAGTGAATTAAAGGGAATAAATCCATACCATATAGGCAGTATTTTTATATACAAATACATTAACACCTCATAATCATCTTATTAATTTGCTCATAATTAAATTGCTTCAAATACAATAATTCAGTGTTTCATATCATATGCCCCAAAAAATTATGCACAACCCTTCCTCATAATTACAAATGAATGTGCACAACATTATTTAAATACATTTTATATTCAAATTGAATAAACAATATGATAATGAATCCCAGATAACATGAATTATAAATTAAGATTAATTTCCAGATTTAATCCATTTGGTTGCAAAGTCTTAAAACTGATTATAAACTTAGTTTCCATTTGCGGTAATTTATGTATAAAATAAATCCCCTGATTATCATGAGGTTTAGCTAAGATGCTAAAGAAAAAACTGCTATAAGAACCTGCGTGTAAAAAATGAAAATGTTGGGCCACTGGACTAAGTTAACATTCCTGATATCCCCCAGATGTTCCAATATTCGCTTCTTAACCACTCTTTTAGTTTGCCCCACATACCATTTAGTGGGTGTGCATCCACAACCTATAATGTATACCACTCCACATGAACAACAGTCAAAATGATCAACAGCTCTGTAATTTCTACCATTAATCCTGCTACCATTCAGATTTTTTATCCTAACACATACCATACATCTCCCACAAGGGAATGAACCCAAATGGCTTCCGTCCACCAGAAATTTTCTTAAATTTAGAATTTCTATCATATTAAAAAATCTTCTGTATGAAAAGTAACCTTCTTAGGAAATATTTTATTCAACATATCATCCTGACCAAAGATAGGCCAGTTCCCTCAAAATTTTCAAAAAAGGGGAAAATCTGTTAATAAAAAAGATTTTTTCTTCAGTATAACTTTCCACTCTCCTAGCTACCCACACTTCATCACTATGGTCACATGCCCATTCTTGCACATTTCCCACTGTAGCACCTCCCCTTACCTTCATTTCAGCCTTTTTTAACAAATCCAAAGAAAAACATCTATTTAATAACTTGTTCTTAACTTTGTCAAACTCAATATTTAACTGCAACTTATTGGACATATTATTAAAAATACATTTAAACTCCCCATAAGGCAAAGAACTTATATCATCAGTATGTTACTTTCTCCTTGTAGGCCTTGAAATGTAATCCACCTGAGATAAAACAAAAAATTCTTAACATCTTATTAACCTTAAAAAAGAAATAATACTTTATACTTATAGCTACTAAAATAGCTGGTTACTCACCAAAAATGACTTATCTATTTTATATATTACTTTAGCATGTTTTGGTAATCTAAGTATTACTAAGCCTACTAAAGAACAAAATGAATCATTCTGCTAGTGAGTTACAGTAGTAGTATACAGATAAAGATATGGGGTTGGAATTCATCAACAAACTGCATTGCATGCACTACTAGTAGTTGCATAAAACAGCATACAACAGTAATGCTTTTTTGAAAATGCACAAAATGTTTCTTATTGATAAACCTTATTTTCACAGGTGCACAAGAATTTACACAGTGTATTACATTTTGCAATGTTAATGAATAAATCAGTAAAAGTATAGGATAATGCAAAGGAAAATTAGACATAATAGTATATGATGGAAGCACATAAAAACATCGCAGTTCATAGTTATTAGCACAAACATCATGCAGATTAATTTTGTGATGCAACAAAATGGGACATATTTGCAGTTACATAGGTTCATAGATTCATAGGTTGGTACTTGGCTATTGGCCCTAGGGCCTATACAAGCCTAGCATTAACAATTCCCTGGCTATTTCTTCCCACACTATTTACTTCCCTGAACCCCTGTCTAGCAGGGCGACTGACATGATCCCCGGGGTGAATTTCCTTTCTCCCATCCAATCATCAAGGTTCCTTTTGAAGAGGGCCAAAGAGGTGCTCTGCTTGACATGTATGGGGAGTCTATTCTAGAGTCTGGGTAGTCTCTGGGTCAGGAACCTATCCCTCCAACATGTTTTGTTTATTGTGATGACAAGGTTTAGATCCCTGGAGCATGTGGCTCTGAGGGATTGGGATCTCTTTAAGTGTAGCATGTCCATCAGCTCTGGGTTTGACATGGTCTTATATATTAAGCAGAGTTTGCCTCAGAGTAGACAATATGCAACAGAGTATAGCTGGAGTTTTTTAAGGTGGTCAGCATAGGGCATCTGCTTTAGGCTTGTGATTCTGTTAGTGAGGTATTTCTGGGGCCTTTCCAGTTGTTGCAGATGTCTTGAGAGGTACACACCAAATGGGGTGTTGTATTCTATAATGGGTCTAATGAGGGATGAGTACAGTGAGACAATGACCTCCTTTTTTCTGGATGAAAAGCCTTTAGTGATGAGGTGTGCCACATAAAAGGATTTCCTGACTGTTGTGACGATGTGGTTATTGAAGGTGAGACCACTGTCCACTTGTGTCCCTAAGTCTCTATTAACACTTTTGGTGTTTAGTGTAATTCATGGGTACATGTTTTTTTCCCAAAGGGGATAACTATACATTTCTTGGCATTGAGCTTGAGCCCATGGCTCTGGCACCAAGCATCTGTTTCTGTAAGGCCCTTTTGTAGAGTATCCACATCATTTGGGGATTCAATAATGGCTCCCAGTTTGCAGTCATCTGCGAACTTTGTTAACCAGAGTCCCTTAGTGTTGGCCTGTACTTCAGAGAAGTAGATGCCAAACAAGAGAGGTCCCAGGACTGAACCCTGAGGTACTCCACTTGTCACTTGTCTGGTGCTGGATTTGGAGTCAGTTACTTTTACAGTGTGGGTTCTGTCAGTAAGCGAGTTGGCAACCCATCGAGTGACGTAGGTATTGATGCCCAGCTTAGTAAGTTTATCTATTATTCCAGATTAGGGGATGGTGTCAACGGCCTTGGCGAGGTCCAGATAGGCTGTGTGGACTGCCTTATCCTTGTCCACAGTTCTGGAGACTGATTCAAAGAAGTCAATCAGGTTCAGGAGACAAGATCGGCCCTTCACAAACCCAAACTGGGTGGGGTCCAGTTTTTTAAGGTTGCCAATGTCTTTGTTTATAAGTTCTATGATAATACATTCCATGCAAGGGCGGCTCGTGCTATTGGACTGCAGCCCTCCCACCTAGAAAAAACAAAAGAAAAATCTCAAAAACAAGGAAAGAAAAACAGAAGAAAAAAGAAAATCACGAGTCCCGACTCCTCTGTGCATGCATGGACACATTAGAGACCTCAGACTGCCTTTATCAGCAGTCCGGATACAGGCAAAGAAGTACCCAGCAATCATTGCTGTGAGATACCCAGGACACTGTGCGGTGATGACCGCACAGAACAGAGGAGCTCCGGACTGCTTCAGCTGCAGGCAGAACCAATGAGGAGGACTGAGGGGTGAGCTGCTCTCGCGGGACTTTCATTGCGCGGGCTTCATTCATGGATTACTGCTGGACAAAGGCTTCATGTAGGTGGTCGCTGGCTGGACTGTGGGCTTGCTTCATTCGGTCGCTGGATTGTGGGCTTGCTTCATTTGTTGGCTGGATGGTGGGCTTGCTTCATGTAACCGGATAGGTGTTTGTCGCTGGCATGCTTTGTTCGTGAATGGGTAGGACTATTATTTACAGCTGGTAAAGGGTGTGTGTGTGTAATGCTCCGGTTACTATATACTGGTGGCTAGAGAGAACAAATGGTGGTGGGTAGAGATACTCAGACTTGAACCCTGTACCTTGTATGCAGGTGGCAAGGACCTGAATTCCCTATCCACCACCATTTCTAAAAAAATTTGCAGAATTTTGCCTCATATTTGTTCTGTTCCTACCCACAGTGGTGGTGCTGCGGTAGCATTGTCGCCTCACAGTAAGACGCTGTCTGGTTCAATTCTCAGCTAGAGCGTCTTCTGCGTGGAGACATGCGTGAATAGGCGTACCCCTCATTGAAGATTGTGCGTCAGGCCTGGCAAGCCGGTACACAAAAATCCACTGCCAATTATTAGTGGACCGGAGTTCCGCTGTGGTGACCCCTAACTGGGAAAAGCCAAAAGACACAAACAAATTTGTTCTGTTCCTCATAAAATCTATGGTTTCTGTATCTACATTTTTCCTTGCAAAGCCTGTAGTGCAATGGTGCACTGGTAGCATTGCTGCCTAACAGCTACAGGTTATCTGGTTTGAATATTGGCTGGGGTGCCTTCTGTGTGCTGTCTGCATGTCCTCCCATCTTACAAAGATGTGTTTGGCATTTCTCCCTGCTCTGCTGAAAATTGTCTTTTGTTCCAAGTCAGACTAGTTTCCTGGTTAAATGTTTAAAATAACAGGCATTTGAATTTCAGACTTCATATTCTTCAGAAAGTACATGGTAACACACAACTGTTTATTCTAGCAAGTAAAAACAGATCCACATGGAGTTAATGCTCCTAGTACAAGAAACAACGAGATAATACTAAAAACAACGAGATAATACTAAAAATGGTTTAATTGAGTGCACAGAACAACGGTTAGCGCTTTCGCATTACTGGCGGGAAGAACAATGAACATTTAAAAATTTAAAGGTAAAACCCTCTTAACTAAAAAACGCCATATAAATAACTGCATTGAGAATATATGGCATATTAAAGCAATTAAATCAATATATAAAACATATTATATGACTAAAAACTCAAGAGCTTCTAAACATTTTAAATATAAATGCACGTTAAATAGCATTCATATGCTATTTAACATGCATTTATATTTAAAATGTTTAGAAGCTCTTGAGTTTTTAGTCATATAATATGTTTTAATATTGATTTAATTGCGTTTTTTAGTTAAGAGGGTTTTACCTTTAAATTTTTAAATGTTCATTGTTCTTCCCGCCAGTAATTATATTTAAACTCTGTTGAATCATTTACTACTGGTCTGATGAAGCAGTGATGCGAAAGCGCTAACCGTTGTTCTGTGCACTTAATTAAACCATTTTTTACATTTTGCCCATACCTTCTGGTTGTGGACTGTTATTTTTGGAGTTGACATCTATTTACGTGGATTGGAGTTGATGTTTATATGCCCTTCATTGCGTTGCTCCTAGTTTGTGTTTTTAGTATTATCTCTCTGTTTATTCTAGCAGTTGTCTAAGTTTATAACATGGATAATTGAAATTTGTCCCTATTTTTGGGACTGTATTCCCCCATTATTGGCTTCATCCAGGTATTTTGTGCTAAGGTTGAGAGTTACCTATGGTGAGAACTGAATTCATTGAATGTTTGGGGGCTGTATTCCCCCATTACTGGCTTTGTTCAGGTGTTTTGTGCCAAAAGGTTGACAGCTATGGTGAGAACTGAATTCACTAAATGGTAGCCATTTAAGTTCATCTTCCTGTCTTTCATAAAACAGCTGATGTGGCATAGTGGTATGTTTCTCTGACTGTTTTGCACAGGGTCCCCTGGGTTAAAGACATTGCAGTGAAAGGTATGGTGGTAACACAGCATTTTATTCTAGCAACATTCCAACATTATACAAGCAATGTTTAAAATGTGTCCCTGTTTTTTGGGATTTTGTCCCCCCCAATAAATTTCGGCTTTTTCCAGATTTGTTGTGCTGCAAAGTTCAGAGATACAACTGCGTGTCGAGTAGATTTTACAAGAAACTGAGAGCTGCAGGGGAACAAGACTTTAGTGCTGCTTATTCCAAGTCTGCTTGCATTGGTAATAGCACAACAGGTAGTGTGCTTGCTTTTGATGCAGAAGGCTGTGGGTTCTATTCCCACAGTAAATAGATGCATTGCTGATACTGTACTGTGTTGTAAAGTGGGTGGATGCTGCAGTCCTTTTTGGCAAAGATACCTAGAGTAGTAACTATGAACCTGTTATCAGTTTGCCATACAGTCCCTATTGTGATATTACTAGCTTATCACTTTTTTAATGCATGCAACATAGGCAATTTATTCCTCAAGGGCAACAGGCACTTTATTTGTAGATGAATGAACAATGACATATAAAGTTGTTTGCTAGCAGCAACCTCTTCATTGTTACATATTTCTTTAATGTGGAATTATTTAGATGACTTTTACTACTTCAGAGATTGTGCATATTTACTGATACTGGTGGACTGTAGAAGGTTGAGTAGACTTTTATGATGGAAATGTTCTGAGTTGGGTAGTTTTGTCATTGGTGCATGCATTTTGTTTCATTGTTTACTGGAAAATGTTCAAAACAATAAATTTAAAATGCTGTCTAACAACTGTACTGTATTGTACAAGGAATATAATTTAGTACAATCAGGAAGGTGTATCAAAGAGCACATGTATGCTTCATGTGCAAGGGGCCTATGATTTGAAAACAGCCCAAAGTTAATCTTTATCTGCCACTGGCAAAATGTATTTTCTTTGAATGTGGGTTTCAATGCTGTTTCATTGAATGTGAGTTTCAAGGGGAGAGAAGTTTTAATGCTATGCCTGTTTTCATTGTGACACTGTATTGCTTTGTTTAGCAGATGTCTTAGTGTTTGTGCTGTAAAATGCAAAATAAAAATTTCAAATGATATCCAAATCATCATAGAAGTAAAGCAGTATGCACATTAGTGTTTATGGTAAATGGAGTGAAATAGCCAAGTAATGGATCACTGGAATGGCTGCAGGGGAGAAGGCTCCATTCGACCATGATTTTGTGAGGGGGAAGGGCAGCAAACTCAAAAGACAGCCCCAGCTGAACTATACCTCCCAACTGTCCAGATTTTCATAGAATGAATAGATTTTTGCTTCTTATTTTTGGTTTGTCCCTCATAAAATTTGTGGTTTTCTGGAAAATCATTTATGAATTAAGTCACTAAATAATGACACACTGAGTTTCAGACTTCATAACCTTCAGAAAAATGCATGCTAAAGTAAGACCTGTTATTCTATCAACTGCCTCAGTTTATACAAGAGCAATTTTTAGTACTGTTTATATGTTCCCCCAATATATTTGGCCTTGTCCAGATTTATTGCATGAACAGGTTGAGAGGTACATGCAAGTAAATTGCTTTATAGAATTAGGCATAGCCAAACTTCTCAACTGTCCCTGAATTTGGCTCAAAATGTTGCTAGCAATTTTGGAAGAAAACATGGAGGGTTTACAATTAGGAAATGACTGTAATAAGCAGAGTTATAGATTACTTTTATTTCAGAAATGCATGTAGATTCTTTTATTTTGTCAGCTGCTCAAGTTAGCAGCACTAATATTTAAAAAGTGTCCCTATCGAGTTACTGGAGAGAGAAATTGATATTCCCAGATGACAATAAGATATTGGAGGCATTTAAATTAACATTAAAGTCCGTATCCCTTCAGAAATTGGTATTTACGCAACTGATGATATTTAACAATGCATACTATACTCGTCTCACTTTGCACAAATTTGATGCGAAGAATTCACCTATATGCCCACATTGCTTTGATCAGACAGCAGATTTGCTTCACATGTTCTGGAGTTGTAAGTGCATTTATAAATTGTGGAATTCATTAAAATTGCAGTTACAAAAAATGGGTTACCAAAATTCAACACTCTCTTGGGAGTTTATGATTCTTCATATTCCCCCGGAGAATCTAAATAAATCAAAAACGATTGTAATTATGAATATTTGCCTATTAATGAAATTATATATAGCCACAAATTGGTTGAACCCAGCCCAGACATCGTGGGAAAATTTCAGATTGTTGGCAATAAAACACATCTTAGCGCATAAACTGTTAATTAGTGATCACAAGAAAAATATCAACAACATAAAAATCTGGGAGCAAATTTTTAATATTATTTTGGCTTAAGAGGTTACTATCCATTTTTTCTTGAGAACCAGAATATAGTCTAAATCAACCTTAGATTAGATAGAAAAAATACAGAAAAGACGGATTGTTGGCTTGGATTTGTTAATGTTGGATTTTTTTTTTTTTTATTATTTTCCTTTTGATTGTTAGTGCTGTACCTTTGATCAATACATGAGGTTGATATATATGTGAAATTAACCAATGGAAGCATTTTGTATATATTGTATATAATGTGTGAATTTGTAATATGGTTGTGAAAAATAATAAAAAATGATTATTGAAAAAAAAAATAAAAAGTGTCCCTTCTTTGACAGGTTCCCAGCTGTATTGTGTGGCTATTTTATATTTTTGCATCACATTTTTTGTCCATTTTTCATAAAATTGTGTTTTTTTTGGCAAATTAGTAGTAAATCATTAAAGACTGAAGTTAGAAAATAATGACAGACATTTGAGTTTCAGATTTCATATCCTTCAGAAAATTCATATTAATGCAAGACCTACTATTCTATTATCTTTCTAAGTTTAGAAGAGCAATATTTAAAAATGTGTCCTTATTTTTGGGCCTTTGTCCCACTTCTATGTATGGCTTTGTCCAGATTTCTTGCTCTGAGGTTGAGAGGTATGATAAATGTGTCAGGGCCATCACAGTCAGCCAGAGACATTTCAAATTGTGAGATACTTGTTGCACCCCACTCCCCCATATAGTGACTGGATGTGTCCAATCAAGGCAAGGCGCAGTTATGCAGTGTAAATGTGCAGGGTATCCCCCCATCCAAGGTAGACACAAGTATTACAGTGGCTTTTCATCTGTTCTTGATTTTGCAGAATGGTCTAGTTTCTGTCATATTTTTGTACTGTTGATTTATGCTTATTACTCAGAAAGTGCCTGTTGCTCTGTGTTTTAAGTAGCAATGATTTAATGACCATCAGGTAAGCTTGTCTGAGATCATAACATGCAAGTAAGCTTTAATAAGCATACTGTTAAAGAATTGCCAACATTGAAAGCCTTTCTGTTGTTGCCATGCAGAGAATACTTAACTAGATAATGTATAAAGTTGGGTATTGAAATGCATATGACAGTATTTGTAATAAAGGACAGGATTACATTATTTTAAGAAGCTCATTACACTTGTTGGAGGCTTCCAGTGATCTCTGAGGGCTTTACCCATAAACTAAACAAAATGCCATTCATGTGTGGTCTATAACTTGTACAGTAATTCTTTAAGCAATGTATCTTGAGCTTGTTTCTTGTTTGCTTTTCATGTTTTACTTTGATCATGTTTTCCCCATGAAACAAGAAATAGTTGTCAGGCAGCAGGTTTTTTTTTGGATAAGATACATTTTTACAAATGAGGGCATCACAGAGATTGCTACTTTCAGCATGTTACTTGGTACTTTAATAAAGCTGAATATAAATTATAATTAGAACTGCAGTGCAAGGAGAAGCGGTTTGAGTTGAGTGCTGCTTGTTTTTCTTATACTTGATTTTGACTGGCATTCCAGTAATGTATTTAAAAAGTAATTTATTTTTTCATGCCTCATAACCTTTTTGTTTCCATCTAGATATTAAGTAAGCTGTCATGCAGCCAATGCATTGAAATATGTTTATTCTTTTATACTTCATTTGTCTTGATTGGACTCTCATTATGAGGGTTTGGTACCCAGAGCAGCATATTTAATTAAAGTTAGTTTTTGTGGTTTTGAGCATAGCTCCTCACCTTTCTAGTTGTCTGCACCCCTTCCCATTGACCCCACCCATTCAGCTATCTCCTGCAGCCCCCCTTTGATTTGAAGTCACCAGCCACCACTGGTTCCATGGCCTTGCAGATCAGGCTCATCAGACTGATGGGGCAGTAGTTCCCGGGATCCAAGGTGGATCCCCCCTTGTGGAGTCGTATAACTGTAGCTATGCACCACTCAGTGGGCACGAAGCCTGAGGTGAGGGTATGATTAAACATGACACTTAGGTGAGGTGCCAGTTAATTTTGTAGTTCATGTAGTACACAGCCCGGGATGTCATCTGGCCCCATGGATGCTGTATTCTTAGCTTTGGAGAGTGCGATTTTTACTTGTTTGGCCGTTATTACTAGAATTTGGCAATCTTCCAGTAGTGTTACAACAGTTTTGTTGAGCTGCAGCATATTGCTCTAGCCACTGGCTGTGTTGAATTGGTTATACTTTCTTGCAGTCAAAGGGCCAGCAGATTTAGTGTCTTATGTACAGGATACTCACTAATGAGCTAGACCATTGATATAAAATATACTGGGATGCCATCTGTTTGATTTCCACGCATGCTGAATCTCAGGGAAATGCATAGTCTTTCTATACATGTAGAAAGCAAGGCATACAGCTCTTACTATCCTACTTACAAAGGCCTTTCAGTGACTAAAAAGAGACAGACTAGGCATTTACCAAACATTTGTTGATCACATATTGTTCTGCATGGCTGTGGAAAAGAGAACCAGTACTATACATGGCTTCCCCAATATTCCTTACTTTCCTGAGGTACTGGGATTTGTGGACTGCAGTCATGTGTCTACAAAGGCTCTTGCTGGTCTAAGGTATCATCTCTTCAAATGCAAGTAGTCTGTAATCCACAGATGATCATAGACCTTGTTTGCATGTACATTCGTTTCAGATATGGTGATTTCCTACAGAGTCATATTATTGGTAAGTACTGCCTTGGTGTCTAGAATACACACTGACACATATGGAAAATATGCACAACACCAACTCCCCCCCCAAAAAAAAAACAAAAATGCATTGTGTTTGCTGGTGGTGTTGGCTACTCCCTTGAACCCTTACTTATGCCACCTTGTGCAACCATGAAAACTCTGTTGAGATGAATTTCTGCATTGCTCATGCAGAGATACAGAACATTATAAATGTGTGTTTGGCTTATTGAATGAACAGTTTCAAGGCTTGGATACTTCAAAGGATTCTCTACAGTACTCACTTTATGCAGCCAGAAAGATGTCTTTGATCTTTGCCATGCTCCACAATATAATATCATGTAGGCAAGGCTGACATCCTGGCTATATGGTTGTGCTATCTACCAGCAGCAGATGAGGCCAGTGATGAAATCAACAGCAGAATGAGATGCAGTCAGTAAGGATCCTGATACAGTGGCAGGTTAAATATGTGGCAGCACTGGCAAGGCAGTAACATCTGGTCAACAACTTTGAGCCAAGGTTTATATGTAAGTATATAGGTTCATAGGTTCATAGGTTCATAGGTTCATACTAGGCTATCTGCCCTAGGGCATTTATAAGCCTAGCCAGAAAGTGTTTGGCTTTCGCCACCCATTTTAAATTAATTTTGCTATGCCCTTTTTTTGAGGTTAGTATACTGTGCCTCTGTCTAACAGTGACACAGAAGTCATACCCGGGGTAAACCTATGATCTCCCATCCACTCATCAAGATTCCTTTTGAAGAGAGTCAATGAGGGACTCTGCCTAACCTGGACTGGGATTTTATTCCAGAGTGAAGGGAGCCTCTGGGTTATGAATCTGTCCCTCCAGCATGTCCTATTTATTTCAGTGCTGAGGTTCAAGTCTCTCGAGCGCGTAGCTCGATAGGATTTGGATTTTCTGAGGTGCAGCATGTCCATTAATTCCACGTTGGACATGGCTTTATACATCAGGCACAGATCGCCTCTGAACAGGTGGTATGCCACTGAGTAGAGCTGGAATTTCTTTAACCGGGCAGCATATGGCATCTGTTTGAGCCCTTTGATCCTCTTGGTGAGGTACTTTTGGGGTCTTTCCAGTTGCTGCAGGTGTCTGGTAAGGTACATCCCAAAAGGGGCATTGTACTCAATTATGGGCCTGATGAGGGATGAGTAAAGAGGCACAATGACCTCCCCTGATCTAGATGTGAATCCCTTCATGATTAGGTGGGCTATATAAAATGTTTTTCTAACCACTTTGGCCACGTGGTTGTCAAATGAGAGATTGCTATCAACTTGGGTCCCCAGGTCCCTAATTACTTCTTCTGTACTTAATGGATTACCACCTATGTGGTAATTTGTGGGCACTTTGTTTTTGCCAAAGGGGATGACTATACACTTTTTGGCGTTTAGCTTGAGGCCATGGCTCTGGCACCAGTTGTCTGTTTCTATGAGGCCCTTTTGGAGGATGCTTGTGTCGGCTGGAGAGTCTGCAGTCATCTGCGAACTTGGTCAGCCACAGTCCTTCCGTGTTGGCCTGTACCTCCGAGAAATATATACTGAACAAGAGAGGTCCCAGGACTGAGCCTTGTGGGATGCCACTTGTAACTGGTTTGGAGTCTGACATGGCTCCAGCAATTCTAACCATGTGGGTTCTGTCCTTGAGCCAGTTTGCAACCCATCTAGTGACATAGGGGTTTATATTTAAGCTGGTGAGCTTATCTATAATGCCCGAGTGGGGTATTGTATCGAAGGCTTTTGCGAGGTCCAGGTAGGCTGTGTGGACCACCTTCCCTCGTCAATGGCCTTGGTGACTGTTTCAAAGAAATCAACCAGGTTTAAGAGGCAGGATCTGCCCTTAGCAAAGCCAAACTGGGTAGGATCCAGTATCTGTAGGTCCCCAATATCTTTATTTATGAGGTCCATGATTATCCTTTCCATAGCTTTGCAGACCAAGCTAGTCAGGCTTATGGGGTGATAGTTTCCAGGATCCGTTGAGGCACCACCTTTGTGGAGAGGGACCACAGTTGCTGTACGCCACTCTTTGGGTACATATCCTGTAGTAAGGCTGAGATTGAACAGTAGTTTTATGTTTGGGTTTAGCTCTTCTTGGAGTTCATGTAGGATGCAGCCCGGGACACCGTCTGGTTCCATTGATGCTGTGTTTTTTGCTTTGGAGAGGGCGGCTCTTACCTGAGCATCCGAGATGTCAGGAGGGCAGCACTCTACTGGAAAAGATATTTGCCCTTTTGGTGGGGAGGAGGGGGGGGGAGTTTGCGCTGAACCTGTCAGCTAGGATGTTGGCAATGTTTGTGGGTTCGGTGTATTTTTTGCCATTTTGGACTAATTCTGAGCATATCTGGGAATTACCACCCAGGTTCCTAACATAACTAAAGAAAGCCTTGTGATTATCCTTAGTGTCCTGTGCAATTTTTCTCTCGAAGCTGGCCTTAGACGATTTTATGAGTGCCCGTAGTTTTTTGCTAATACTGATCAGAGATGCCTTCCCTTTTTGGAATTTTGCTCTATCATTTAGTAGCTTCCTCCTTCTATTGTATAGCTTGTTTATGGCTGGGGTCCACCAGACAGGACGTCTGCCTTTGGAGGATTGGGTCTTGGTTTTATTTGGGATCGCATGATCCATGCATTCCTGAAGGTGTTCATAGAATACATTTATAAAGGATTCTGCGGTCTGGGCCGTATTTTCCACAGGCCCGGGGGCTTTGAAGGATTCCACCTCAGTTTTGAGGAGTGTGAAATTTGCTTTAGAGAAGTTTTTCACTGTGGTTTTCTGGGCAGGGGGTGGTGTCGGGATGTGAACATCCAGTGAGATTAGTTTATGGTCTGATCTTACCAGTGAGGGATACACTTCTGGTCTGGAGCATAGAGTCCCCATGTTGGTGATGATAAGGTCCAGTATGTTTTACCCTCTTGTGGGAGTGGTAACAAGTTGTTCCATAGCATTTGAGTTTATAAATTCTAGGAACCTTTGGGCTAGGGTGTTGGAGCTAGAGTAATGCTCCCAGCCTATGTTTGGGTAGTTGAAGTCGCCCAATATAATGGTGTTTGGAGAGACCTTCTTATTTTCTAGTGTTCTCATGAAGGCCGAGTGGGGTTCCTGGATTAGGGAGGGTGGTCTGTAGCAGGCTATAAACTGGAAGGCAGTTTTACCCATTGTTAGTTGCACATGGATAGTCTCTGATGCTTCGTGCTGTGCCACCAACCTGGAGGTGTGGGTATCTTTGACGAATATTGATACTCCCCCTCCTTTTGTGGGTCGGTCCAAGTTTTGGGGCCGAAAAGCATGGTATGAGGTATAACCTGGAAGTACTGAGGTACTCTCGGGAGCCTTGAACCAGGTTTCTGCTACTGCACAGATATCGATTTTCTCCATGCTAAGGAGAGTTTCGAGTGCGTGCATCTTGAGGTTTAGGCATCTGGCGTTGAGTAGCATTACTCTTAGTTTCTTATCCCTTGTGATACCTATGGAAGTGGGTTTGTCTTTTGAGCCTTGCCTAAAAAAGGCACTATGGGGGTAGCAAGAGCCTTTGCCAATATCCGAAAGCCCAGGGGTGACAGGTGCAGGCCGTCCCTAGCGAAGCATCGTGGCTTGTCAAGCATGTCATCCCAGGCTGACAGGCATTGGATCCCCTTTGAATGACACCAATAATTAAGCCAATTGTTGAAATTGATCATCTTGTCTTCATATTGTGGCATCATTCTTGGTGAGGGTAAGATGCTACTCAAGGTCAGGGTCATACCGGCCTGGGCCACATGCTCAGAGAGCTCCTCTATGTCTCTTTTCATGTAGTCCAGGGAAGTACGTCTCAGGTCATTCACACCAGCATGGACAATGACTGAGTCATATTTGTACTTGCCTTGGAGTGACCTGAGTGCTTGTGTTATGTGGCGGATCCTACCGCCCGACAGGCAGCTCACCGTGACCTTCTCCTTGTTCAGCCTGGTGAGCGGGACTTCAGTGTGCCTCATGATAGAGTCACCTATTACAAGTGTATCAGGTGTGTTGTTTAGCCTTAAGGGCTGTGACTGTTCGGCACACTGGCTTTGTGAGATATGTGTTGCACGTGTTTTGTTTTGGGGTAGCGGTTGCTTGGGTGTCTGCTTTGGAGGTCTCTGCTGCTTAGGCAGATTTTTATTTAGAGCCTCCGATTATGTTTTTGTGTGTTTATGTGTTTGGTCTGCTGTCGTAGTAGGTCTCTGTGAGACTGGAATTGTACTGAGTGTGGTTTCCTTCTCCTCCTGACTGGTTACGCCAGTACTGAGTTGAGAGAGCTTAGCCTCCAGTTTGGCTATATGGATGCATCTCTCACATGTGTTGGAATTTATTGGGAGAAGGAGAGGGTTGTCTGTGTACATGAGGCAGTTGTAACATTGCCTCAAAATTCCCAGATTCACCAGCTGGAACGGAGAGAAGATTGACAACTGACCTTTGGACATGCTAGAATAGTATTGGGAATTCCTTTATAATTGAAAAAAAAAGGGCCAATGGGGAACAAGGTACTCTAGAGGACTTTGTGAGAGTGTAGTGCTTTTAATATTTTAGTGCAGACTTATATAATTGCTTTAGTGAGCAAGTGCCTTTAGTGAGCAAGTGCCAGGTAACTTAAATGCAATGTGTTACATGTAACTTAAATGCAAAAACGACAAACAGTAACTTTCTTTTAAGTTCCGCTCCGTAAAGTCTGCTCTTCAATTTTTCCCTTAGAACTTCTCTCCTTGCAATCTAAACAGTCTATTCTCTATCTCAAAAGCTCAGCACTTGCTCCTAAAGCATTGTTATATAGGTAAAGTACTTATATACTAAACAAAGTACTACATTAGCCTAGAATCCCCTTGAGTACCCATTTCCCTATAGGTCCCTTCTGACTCAGTTACACAGCAAACTTTTTCACTTTTTCTAGCATGTCGAAGGGTCAGTTGCTAGCATCCTCTCTTGTTCAGCTGATGAATCTGGGCATCTTGAGGCAATGTTACAATTGCCTCATGTACACAGACAACCCACTCCTTCTCCCACAAAACACAAATACATGTGAGAGATGCAACTATATAGCCAAACTGGAGGCTGAGCTCTCTCAACTCAGGACTGGCAAGACCAGACAGGAGGAGAAGGAAACCACGCACACCACAAACCCAGTTTCACATAGAACTATCACAACTGCAAAACAAACATATAAACACACAAAGACATACTCGGAGGCACTGACCAAAAATCTAACAAAACTACAGAGGCCTCCAAAGCAGACACCCAAGCAACTGCCACCTCAAGACATAAGACATGCAACACATAGTTCTCAAAGTCAGTGTGCTAAACAGTCACAGCCCTTAAGGCCAAACACAATGCCAGACACACTTGTTATAGGTGACTCCATAGTCAGACACACTGACATCCCACTCACCAGACTGAACAAGGAAAAGATCACAGTAAGCTGCCTGTCAGGCGCTAGAATCTGCCACATAACACAAGCACTCAGGTCACTCCACAGCAAGTACAAGTATGACTCAGTCATTGTCCATGCCGGTGTGAACGACCTGAGACGTACCTCCCTGGACTACATGAAAAGAGACATAGAGGAGCTCTCAGATTATGTAGCCCAGGCTGACCCTGACCCTGAGCAGTATCCTACCCTCACCAAGAATGATTCCACAATACAGAGACAAAATGATCAGCTTTAATAATTGGCTTAATTACTGGTGTCATTCTAAGGGGATCCAATGTCTGTCTGCCCGGGATGACATGCTTGACAAGCCACGCTGCTTCGCAAGGGACGGCTTGCACCTGTCACCCCTGGGCTTCCGGATATTGGCAAAGGCTCTTGCCACCCCCATAGTGCCTTTTTTAGGCAAGGCTCAAATGATAAACCTACCACCCTAGAAAACAAAAATGGAGAAAAACTAAGGGTAATACTGCTCAATGCCAGAAGTCTAAACCTCAAGATGCACGCCCTCAAAGCCCTGCTCAGTATGAAGAACATCGATGTCTGTGCTGTGAATGAAACCTGGTTCAAGGCTTCTGAGAGCACCTCAGCACTATCAGGTTATACCTCATATCATGCGTTCCGGCCCCAAAATCCAGACCGAACCACAAAAGGAGGGGGAGTATCCATATTCATAAAGGATACCCACACCTCCAGGTTAGTGGCAATGCACGAAGCATCGGAGACCACCCAGGTGCAATTAACCATAGGTAAAACTGCCCTACAGTTTGTAGCATGCTACAGACCACCCTCTCAAACTCAGGAAACCCACACAGCCTTCCTGAAGACACTGGAGAGTATGAATGTCTCTCCAAACACCATCATATTGGGTGACTTCAACTACCCAAACATAGACTGGGAACATTACTCAAGCCCCAACACCCTAGCCCAAAGGTTCCTGGAGTTCATAAACTCAAATGCTATGGAACAACTAGTCACCATTCCCACAAGAGGAGAAAATATACTAGACCTGATCATCACAAACATGGGGACAAAATGCTCCACACCGGAAGTATATCCCTCATTGGTGAGATCAGACCATAAATTAATCTCACTGGAGATCCACATCCCGCCCCCAACCCCAGCAAAAAGAACCACAGTGAAGAACTTCTCAAAAGCAAACT
Organism: Protopterus annectens; assembly: GCF_019279795.1. Taxonomy (NCBI): domain Eukaryota; kingdom Metazoa; phylum Chordata; order Ceratodontiformes; family Protopteridae; genus Protopterus; species Protopterus annectens. The sequence continues at coordinate 1,374,849,194 of NC_056729.1, forward strand.
TCACACTTCTTAAGACTGGAGTGGTATCCTTCAAGGCCCCCGAGCCAGTGGAAACCACAACCCACACTGCTGAAACCCTTACAAATGCCTTCTACGAGCACCTCCAGGAATGTATGGATCAAGCAATCCCTAATAAAATCAAGACCCTTTCCACCAAAGGCAGGCGCCCGGTCTGGTGGACCCCAGCCATAAACAAACTCTACAACAAGAGGAGAAAGCTACTACATGACAGAGCAAAATCCCTAAAAGGGAAGGCATCTCTGATCACTACTAGCAAAAACTACGATCACTCATAAAATCATCCAAGGCCAACTTTGAGAGAAAAATCGCTAATGACACAAAAGACAATCATAAGGCCTTCTTTAGCTATGTTAGAAACCTGGGTGGAAACTCCCAGATATGCTCAGAATTAGTCCAAAATGATACAAAAATCACTGAACCCACAGACATTGCCAACATACTGGCAGACAGGTTCAGTGCAAATTTCTCCCCTCCCTCCCCCCCAAAAGGAGAAATATCTATCCCACCAGAGTCTAGCCTCCCAAACATCTCAGATGCCCAGGTGAGAGCTGCTTTCTCTAAAGCAAAAAACACAGCATCAATGGGACCGGACGGTGTCCCCAGCTGTGTGCTACACGAACTCAATGAGGAACTAAACCCACACATAAGGCTGCTGTTTAATCTTAGCCTTACTACAGGATACGTACCCAAAGAATGGCGTACGGCAACTGTGGTCCCACTCCACAAAGGCGGTGCTTCTACGGACCCTGGAAATTACCGTCCCATAAGCTTGATGAGCCTTGTCTGCAAAGCTATGGAGAGGATCATAATGGAACTCATATATAAAGACATTGGGGACCTACAGACACTGGATCCTACCCAATTTGGCTTTGTCAAGGGCAGATCCTGCCTCTTGAACTTGGTCGACTTTTTTGAAACAGTCACTAAGGCAGTTGATGAGGGTAAGGCAGTTCACACAGCCTACCTTGACCTAGCAAAAGCGTTCGACACAATACCCAACTCGGGCATCATAGAAAAGCTCACCAGCTTAGATTTAAACCCATATGTCACAAGATGGGTTGCAAACTGACTCAAGGACAGAACCCACAGGGTTAGAGTTGCTGGTGCCATGTCAAACTCTAAGCCGGTCACGAGCGGTGTCCCACAGGGCTCAGTCCTGGGCCCCCTCTTGTTCGGCATTTATTTTTCTGAAGTGCAGGCAAACATAGGGGGATTGTGGCTGACAAAATTTGCAGATGACTGCAAACTGGGCACCATAATTGACACTCCATCAGACACAGACATCCTCCAGAGAGGTCTTATAGAAATGGATAACTGGTGCCAGAGTCATGGCCTTAAGCTAAATGCCAAAAAATGTATAGTCATACCCTTTGGGGAAAACAAGGTAACCCCTAATTACCACATAGGTGGTAATCCATTAAACACGGAAGACGTTATCAGGGACCTGGGGACCCAAGTTGACAGTAACCTCTCTTTTGACACTCACATTGCCAAAGTGGTTAGGAAGACCTTCTACATTGCCCACCTGATCATGAAGGGATTCACATCCAGATCAGGAGAGGTCATTGTACCCCTGTACTCTTCACTTATCAGACCAATGATTGAGTACAACGCCCCATTCGGAATGTACCTTACCCGACACCTGCAGCAGTTGGAAAGACCCCAAAAGTTCCTCACCAAAAGGATAAAGGGGCTCAAACATATGTCATACGCTGCCTGACTGAAGAAACTCCAGCTCTATTCAGACGCATACCATCTGCTCAGAGGTGATCTGTGCCTGACATACAAGGCCATGTCCAACCCGGAATTAATGGACATGCTCCACCTCAAAAAATCCAAATCCACTAGAGCCACAAGAGCAGGAGACTTAAACCTCAACATGGATATAAATAGGACATGCTGGAGGGACAGATTCATCACCCAGAGACTCCCTACACTATGGAACAGAATCCCAGTCCATGTGAGGCAGAGCCCCTCACTGACTCTGTTCAAGAGAAATCTTGACGAGTGGATGGGAGATCGTAGGTTTACCCCGGGAATCATCTCTGTGTCACTGCTGGACAGAGGCACAGCAAACTAATGGGTATAGTATTCTCATCCTAAGGGGTGGTAAAAGCCACACACACTCTGGCTAGGCTTATAAATGCCCTAGGGCAGATAGCCTAGTATGAATCTATGAACCTATGAACCTATGAAGTGAAACAAAGGGATGAGTACAGTAAGCAATGCAGATATCACTAGGGATCCACAGAAGTGCTGAAAAGCCGCAGTTTAGGTGGTATTAGCATTTCTGGGAAATAACAAGCAAACAAACAACACGCATACAAACAGAGCTAGATTCAATATGGAGCCAAACAGTATATATAATGCATCTGGTGTTCCAGTCATGCTTTGTTAATCAGTGTAAGGTCTGGTTTTACATTGCATCAGACATTAGATCATGACCAACTGTGTGACTGGTACTCATTGTGGGCTTATGTGCCACCATAGCCCTGACCAAAATATTACTTTACAGTGTCTGGTTTTCATAAAACTGGACACCATTACCATGTAGGCCATGTCACACACCTGAAAGTTCCATCAAGGAATGTGTGGCAGAGAACTCTCCCTAGATCACACATCTGCATGTCTGCTGATTAATGCCCCACACTGCCTTCACATCATCATCATCAGCAGCAGCAGCAGCAGCAGCAAAACCCCCCTTTTCCTGTTTTCTACATGGGGTCAGGGTGTCATGTCAACCATTTCCATCTCTCTCTATTCAGTGCCACTCTCCTACCTTCTACCTTCTTTGACACTTAAGCCTGATTCATCAAATTGTACTTACCCACTCACTATCTAATAAAACTGCCTTTTAATGTTACAACAAACTGCCAGATTCCTTTCTCAGGGAAAGGAACCACTGGACCACCAAGCAAACAACAAACAACAGAAAGGCACAGAGCCCACACCCCCTACTTAAATATACCAACTGCAAGATCATACTACACAGGGAGAGGGCACAGTTCACCATGGTGGTCCTGTGGTTCCTTTCCCTAGGAAAGGAATTCAGCAGTTCATTGTATCATTAAAAGGCAGTTTTGGTGGATAGTGAGCAGATAAGTACAATTTGATGGCTCGTACTTTCGTTGATAGAAAGTAGAGCCATATATATATATATATATATATATATATATATATATATATATATATAGGTTTGCTATCATTATGTCGACGTGCATTTGCACGGCTATGAAGTATTCGAACATCCGATGTTCGAATACTTCATATTACGGCAGGTGACATGAGCGAAGGTTTGCATTGCGAATGAACTGTGCATTCGCAATTCTAACTTTCGGTCATGTGAGGAGATCGCGGTACAGTGCGGTTATGGAAATGCATCCCTTTCCTCACTGTAGTGCGATCTCGGAGTTGGAATATTAAGTTTGGGGGGGTGTGGGGGGCACAGCCCCCATTAGGTGCAGCCCCTGCATAACTGTGTGTTTGGTTAGGTAGGTAGGTGATTATAGGAAGGGTGCTGTGTATCGCCGTAAATGTCGCAGTTTACATTTTCGACAATACACCCTTGTTTTCGAGTTTACTATAATTTGAAAATGTTCATTTTTGATGCATAAATTCAAAAATAAAGACATTATTTATTTTTACTTTCGAATTTATGATAGTAAACCATATATATATATATATATATATATATATATATATATATATATATATATATATAAAATCTAGGGTAATATATCATTTTAATAAGTAGTGACCTATCCTCAAAAGTAGAAAAAAAAACATTAATTCCATTTTTTAATAAGAACCAACACTTCTTCAATTACTTTTTCAAAATTATTATTTATAATTTTACTCACATTTTGATAGATTTTAATTTCTAAATATTTTAGTTGTTTTCCTTTCCAATTATATTTATATTTACCTTTAAGCTTACTATCTAGTAGTTGATTTAATGCTAAAGTTTTGGTTTTATTATTATTATATTTCAGCAGTGGTACTTCTTGAAACTTTTAAATTTCCTCATCTATTTCTTTCATTGAACAATTTAAATTTCCCGTAGTTAGTAAAATATCATCTACAAGAAGCTGTATTTTAGATTGACAATCTATGTTAATTGAGAATCCATCAATTTTTTCATTGCTTCTTAAAACTTTAGCTAAGGGTTCCATAACTAATGCAAACAGTACAGGGGACAAGGGGCACCCTTGCTTTGTGCCTTTGTTTAAACTGAATTCTTGAGAAATGTAAGATCCTATTTTGGATCCTATTTTAAAATATGCTTTGGAGTCTCTATACAAATGTTTTAATCTGTATTTTTAATTATCCAATAAACTGTTCTAGAAATGGAAATACTTCTAAAGTTATAAACAAGTAGTTCCAATTTACAGAATCAAATGATCTCTTGATATCTGAGCTAACTAGGGCCAATTTCTTGTTCATTCATTTTGCTAAATCTAAAATAGTTACTACCCTTTTTATATCATCACACATTACTCTATTGACTATAAATCCTCTTTTATCTTTATTAATTAATTTTTCTACTATGTTTCTTAATCTGGAAGAGAAAATATTTTATTGTCTACATTTAATAATTAAATAGATCTAGATGAGGAAACTAACTTATTATTATTCTTTACTTGTTTAAGCATAGGTGAGCTTACAGACAGTTTCCATGAGGGTGAATTATTTTCACTCTGAATTATCCTGAAAACATCACTCAGTAATTCTGAAATATTTAATAGAAACAGACTATATAATGTTATACTTAAACCATCTAACCTTGAAGCTTTACCATTTTTACTTTTATTTTAAAGCATCTTTAACTTCTATCAGGGTATTACACTTATTCAACAAAGATATTTGCCAGTCATTAAGTTTATTAGTAACATTTTTCTTTAAATAATTGTCAATTTTGTAATCATCCAGATTATTGTTTTTACCTTTATTACGGTTTTTATGGAATTTTGAAAAAATATTAAGCATTTTCCCTATGTCTGAAGTAAGCTTATTAGTGGAAGATTTGCTTAACATCTTGCTTCTATTACCTAACCTATGTAGATTTTTTGAAGTCATTGCCTAACTGTGCAATTGAATTTTTTTTAAAGCTATCTCCACTTTATGCGTTAAAACTGTTTGATATTTTGTCATTAATTTTTAAATGACTTCATTCTGCTGTTCAAATTTTGCTTTGTGTATTTCATATTGTATTTCAAACAATTCTTTATCCCACTCTTTCATTTTATTACTAGTCCACCTTCCTATTCTATTTTTAATATGCATATTTAATGAGTCTCATAGTATGACATTGCTAACCTGGCCATTATCATTTAGAGATTTAAAAAAATCTTGATTTGTTCCTTAAGGTGACACTTATATTTTTTATTTTCATCATATATACTGAGATTCTATAAATAATTTGAAATTTCCTTATATCCATTACTATATTAATACTTAATGCAGTATGTTCAGATGGATCTAGGACTATTGAATGAAAGTTCAATAGTCCAAATCCAAAATAACCAAATGCACTTTAACGAAAGCACTTTCACCGAAAAAGCGCTTTTGGTAAAGTGCGTTAGAAAAAAAAAAACACTAAATCTTTTATGCAGGGGGCAAGACCCCTGCACCCCTCATGTGGGGAGCTATGCCCCCCACACCCCCTACTTTTATATTCTCACTCCAAGGTCGCACTACAATGGGGAAAAGGGAAATTTCCCTTAACTGCACTGTAGTACAACCGGCACAATGAGCATACTTATCCGAAAGTGCTGCTTCGGTGAATAGCACTTTCGGTTAAGTATGTTCGGTGATTTCTGCTTCGGCAGAAAGTGCCGTCGGGGATCTGTACAGATCCCATTCAGATACCAGGCAAGGAATAGTTTTAAAATATTTCACTTTATTAAGTAAATCTATACATGCATGCATCCCATCAATCCTAGTTTACTTCACTTGGCCATAAGAATAATGAATGAAGAACAATGACTTATCTTCTGCTTTTAGTAGTAAATCTACTAAATTATAATTACTAATTCATCTATTTAGTGCTTTAGCTGATGCCAGTATTTTATCTTTCTTCTGTTCACTTGTACGTTCTCTGCTAGATATGCAGTTAAAATCTCCAGCTAAAGTTACACCACCTTTCCAATGACTTTGTTGTACATTTAAGTGATCTTTAGCCACTCATGCACCTATTCCAGGGATTCAGTAAAAATTAGCAAGTGTATACAGTTTGCCATTATATTTAATTATTACAAATGTATACATTCCTTTAGAATCATTAATGGATTCCATGACAGTAGATTTTCCCAAAGTATAGCAGTTCCTCTCCTCTTTTTGTAAAAAAAGAAGCAGATGATAACAGTTCATAACCTAATTTATTTAAATGCTGTATTTCTTTATCTATCAAGTGTCTCTTGCAAGAATATAATGTCTCTTCTGTTTAATTTTTGATATCTTGTTAATGATGTCCTTTTGTTGTCATTATTTAATTCATGTACAATAATAGATAATAGACTAAAACTACCCATACTATCTTTTTAAACACATATATGACACATTTATCCACCATATTAATTTAATTATATATAAGACTCTAATGCATTAATTAATTTAATTATATATAAAACTCTAATGCATTCCTCCAACCCTATCTTAACATTCCACATTATTTTGAATTCTTCCTTTTTACAAACTATACTACTAAAACTCAAAAATAATAAAACCAAAGACAAGTCTGCAACTATAACTGTATATATTGCTAATAAAATGCAACCTGCCATGGATACTAAAATCCCTAGTTTGCCTGTCAAATAGAGAAACTACTGTACTATTGCTCTACATACCAACACCTAAAATCCATCTAAAAATAGCCAAAAGCTAATGTGACTTACAAATAATTAATATAATATTATATATAGGTGTCTATATCTCAAAATTGTGTAAAACAGCATGGCAAATATCAAAATACTGAAAAATCATTTAGCTTAGTAAACCAATTCATAAAAGTATGTGCATTACTGATGTCAAAGATAAGCTATTTCTATGGAGTCAAAAAAATATTTCCAGTCTATATTGTCTTCAAAAGTCACAATGTGTTTAGTTTAAATCATATTCTCCCTTCCCAGATTCAAACACATTGAAAAATCTACTTTACTTTCTATCAAAATGGATATACTGATTAAGCAATAAAACACTCAAATATTTGCCCTAACCCATAAAATAAGTCACCTCAGGTAGTCTTAGTTAATCCAATAACATACATGCAACAAGCTTCAAAGTTCACATGACCAAGCTTCAAATTTCAGCTTTCAGATTATTTTTCAATCATTTTATATCATTTTGTATGTAAATTATGATATATTGTACATTCACATGTCTACCATATGCAGGTAGATTTAATAGACATCTTTCTTAAAAAGAGTTTAGAATTTAAATATATTTTCTGTCTTAGTTTCCTATTAACATTCTACCTTATTCTATATGTCTTGTATTTCTAAAATATTCTATCAAACACTATTTAATCATCAGATCTGTATTAAAAGTTATGTGTACATATTTCATAACTTACTGATACTGCTCTTTTATTAATCTTGCATATTGAATAGTTTATTCCTTGTGGATTTGCATATTATTCATAAGTTGTTTACTCTTCTTATTAATTCCAGTATTACAAGCAGTCTTGGCTATATATAAAACATTCCTACTTGTTTAATTTGAATGTGTGTTTTAGCCATTGTGACCAGTTGCTCTGATCTAAGCTTCTCATACTGACATCAGAATTTGACTACAGCATGTGAAAATGACAACTCACAGCACACAGCAGCTGCTAATTTCTTCTGCAAGTGTCTCATTCCTTTTAGTTCTTTTAAGCTCTTCTAATCAGTAACAAACATCTAATTTTACTTCTTTCAATTAATGTGTACAATTAATATGTATAGTTAGTTAAAAACACTACAATATAAGCTGTTTACATGCAACATGTAGATCAATGATCATCTCAGTATAAAATATTACTATATCTTTTGTCTTATCAATTCTTTGCATCTAAGAAAATAAATAATGTGCTATTTTGAATAGATTTCTCATATATATACTTGAAAAAAGGAAGAAAAAGAAAGTTCTTTTCTTTTTTCAGACATCAGTGATGATTTGACTTAGATTTTCTTCAGGACTGCTGGAGGCAGGAAGAATCCAGCCTTCTGACAGAAATTAAACATTCTTTTGTTCTCAAGCTTTCTCCACGTTTAACATGCTTCATAAATGACCCGTGAAAGAAATGTGTTACACAAAAATAAAGAAAACAAAATCAGCAGCACTTTAAAACATTTAATTAGCATATACTTAGAGCTGATATTAAGTTAACCCAGCAAAATACATACTAAGCAAAGTTGAACAGATAAAAATTAATTTCTTAACTTATATAGCATAAAGTTACCATTATATTGCTTATAATTTAATGACATTCTCTTATAGGAAATATTTGTTGAACATTTAGAAATACACTTATAAGTTTAGTTAAATGAACTACATTATGTCTTTCACTGTTAATATAGTAAAAGAGTAAAACTAACCATTTATTTTTTTCATCATGAAAAATGCTTTGACTTAAAATATAAATGCATACTTACCTATGTTTTGAAGCTTAAAGTCCAGTGCAAACCTTTTAGTTTAAGGGTAAGTCTATTGTCTCAGAAAACGAAAGTTCTGCAATCAGAGAATGAAAGTCACTTGTTTTTAGACTTTTAATTTTAAAAACAGTTTTCCAGGAATTCAGCTTACTCTGTCTCTTCAGAGATATACTGTTCCACTCCATTTCATCAGTATTATTAAGATTTTATTGCAGTTAACAAAAGTGGATGCTTCCTTCAGTGTGTTAAATGTTTTGATTTATTCAGAAAGAAAGAAACTGATCTTTGCAGGAAACATCAAAGTGGCTTTAATATTGTTCTTTTTAAGTTCCTAGATCTATGGTAAACTGGATTTTCTTTTACTCCTAACTTTGCTGGAATAATCATTCCCCGGGATTCATGAAGCTTGGCACAAGGCCGGCGTTAGGCTTGCACCAACCGTGCAGTGTGAAGATGGTGCAGTAGCGCCAAATGCATATTAATGAAGGCGCACTGCCACCACAGCCACGTGCATAGGAAAGGAACACGAGTGCATAGGGCATGTCGAAGTGCCGCACGGAGGCGTGGAAATGTCAGCTGTCGATGTGCAACCTAAAATGCTTGCATATAACAATTTGCAAGCAATAGTAATCACATCTGTCAGTGTCCGTGGATACTGAAACACATGCAAAGCATGCAAGACAGTTCCTGTGAACACAAAATGAAGATGCAAACACAAATGCACAGTAGGGAATAACGGGTCCCTATCCCACGAACAAATGACATTGAAAACCGTGTGCCCATAGTCCAACGCAGTGTAGATAGTTATACCAAGTGGAAGTGAAACACATCATATGCTAGCGCGCCGCCAATAGGTACGTCCAGCCCAATGGTCAGGGTCACCAGCTGACCCATACTGTGAGGGAGGGTGCACAGCTGGGCAGATGTATCCATGATAAAAAACATGATAAATGTACATATCTAGCTACCGTATGACCGAATTATATCCCACAATGCATATAATAGTCACATACAATAGGTATGTCCGTATTTCACATACCAAATGTGGCAAGAAATAGAATAAGCATGTAAACGAAACAGAAGGAGCATATAAATTGCTACAACAATAAGGCAACATGTAGGCTGAAAGGAACAGTATTATCTGTACCATTGACTGTGGGTACATGTTGTCCAGTACATTCGGATATGTGTCCGGAATATATCCCATCCTGGACATAGGAAAAGGTGGCATCCTACCAATGATTAGAACAGTCGGCCAAAATCCGCACATCAGCGGTCCAAGCCGAACTTGTCAGGATGTGTCACAGTTGAACAGGTATTACCCGGGTATACCAACCATGTCATGAAAGTTAAGTATGGGCATGTACCTATGTGCGTGAGGTATAACATGTGGAAAGTCAAACATGGCAGGGTAGTCCACACAACCATACAGGTACCTGACATATGTAGGGTATGCAATGTGTTACCTTGACCGTGTCATGGGCCATCAACCAAAGCAGTGATGATGGAGTGTCAGGAATATGTGTGTGGGGGGGGATGGGTAATGGTATAATCCTCCAAGGCGACACTGTGTCGTATGCAGAATAGGTGAACCGGAGGTGTATGAGGGAGCACCGGGTGAAGCAGAAAGAAACACAAAAACATGTATACACATCTGCAATATAACCAGACAGGCCATACTGTAGAACATAATCCCACAAACATATGAATATATGTGCGATACAAATGTATAGACATGTCACCGGCACATACCCACAGATTGGTCCTGATGGAACTGGCCATATCAAATGCAACACACCTGAATGCATAATAGACTACCCAGCATCCCCTCCACAGCACACAACCCGCTCCCATACCTGAACGTCCACCAAATCCAGCCATACTTGGCCTACTGGTTTGGTGCAGCCACATCTGCACATAGTGACCACTACGCATATGTAGTAGGTAGTGTCACCCTAGGCAGTTTCAGGATTGCAAACTATGTATCCCTTGCATGTAAAACCCCCAGCACATTTTTGTAATGCCAGAAGAATATTCAGTATTTGTCTTGTTTTGGTCTTGTTCAATTTTTGGGATATCCCTCATGGGATAAGTAACCTGTGTAAACATTAGAATGGGTATGAAGACACGAAGTCCAGTCCTGTAGATATCTGGACACAAGTTGGAATGTTCAGTAGTGGTGCATGAGACTTTCCAGCCCTAGATGGTCATGCAGAACCTACTACCCAGGATCAAACACCTGCCCGTGATGCACGTGTCTCAACACGAATAAGGGAGAGAATATATTGCATACATTCACGTAGTGGCACATGGTATAAGGGTGATGAAGGCACTGACAAAACAGGATACCCCCTGATCTATTGTGTGAGGGACAATCAATGTGTGTGTAGGCGTGACCTGATCAACAATGATACAATGCCAAATGTCCTGTGATTGTAGAAAATAACTATGTACCATACTGCATGTAACAGTTGCCTAAAGCGGTCACGTCAGGAGAGAATAAACGTAATTCATAGAAGAAACAAGCAAACAACAAAAGTGCCAAAGGTATAAGGCTCACAGCTAGGAAACAAATGAATGTTCTAAACCTGCACTGACTGTGGCTATGTGTTGGCCCAAACAATCTGGTGTCCGCAGTAGGGTTACCATCTGTCCCACTTTGCGAGGGACAGTCCCTTTTTGGACAGTTGTGTCCTGACAAAATACATTACAAATGGCAAATGTCCTGGGATTATAGGACATAATTATGTCCCATATGTTATGTAATAGTTGCAGAAAATAATTATTTCAGTATCTAAAATACCTAAATGTTACAAGAAACAGAATAAGCAACTAAACTGCTACAACAACAGGCTTTTATGTAGGCAAATAAGTAAAGTGCTATCCTTTGTACTGACTGTGGGTATGTGTCGGCTTGTAAAATCTGATGTGTGTTCTGAAAATGTCCTATCTTGGCCATTTGAAAAGGTGGCAACCCTAGTCCCCAGAATACATCCCAACATGTACATATGACAATGTCAACGCTATCAATTGTCAGAGCATTCGCACAATAACTGGCCAACCGTTTAACCACTCACAAAGCCAGTGACCTTTGGGGGAAAGGTGTTGAATGAGAATGACTACTTACAACAATGAAGAGTAATAGACGCATTTAACTGCAGAAAATTAGTAGTATTACGAATCTGTCAACACGTTCCAAGTTAATAGTACTAATATGGTAGAAGTGTCTGTGATTGTCCCTGAGTTGTCATAGCCTTCTCCCTGTCACTGTAGAAATGAGTCTCTGAGAATCACAGAGGTCCGTACACATAAGTACACCAACCAACTGTCACATCTGTTGACAGGACTATTGCATACCTGTAGTGAATTTATAACAGATGTCCAGAATAATATTCATTGTATCTATAAATGAATGAAATAGTCAAATGGGAAGGGAAAGACTTGGAAACCACCCCCCAACCTGCTTTATGTAGTGGAACCATTCCCCGTCCTAAATTATGTAGCAACGACCCAATAATGTGATCAGAGGTGCCCAAACACCTGCGTCTGTAAACACAGGTAGAATGTTAAAATCTGGACTAACTCTGTCCATGTGCTATGTCTGATCTTTGAACAGTGCCAGGGCAGTTCTATTCACCAGTCGGCTGAGCCTAAACCTGGACCAGCACATAAACACCCTAACAATCAAACACGCGTATGTGCGAGGACTATAAGCGTAGGAGTTCTGAATATCCTTGGAGTAAGTAGACTTGCAGCACAGGTCCAGAGCAGTAGGAAACAGGGAATGTCCTAATTTTAGTACTGCAGTTTTCCCAGCAGGAGAATGGATGCGTGCTGTGTAAGGGAAGTGGCGAGGCATATGTCAGAGTAGCTATGAACCATGGGTATACATATAAATGAGCCAGAACACCAATAGTGCAGTGGTTACAGCATCCACCCAACGTAAAGGCATTCCCTGTTCAAGTACAACTATAGCACATATTAATTGTGTAATGAATGCCTCTGTGCTGTAAAGCCAACATTTATACATGTAAAGGCGACCGCGTTCGCATGGGTCCATTAACCAGATTCCATCAAAGTGGTACTTTCATAAGGAATAAGGCACATGTAATCCCAAAGAAGTGCCTGTAAACATATGTAACTCAGACTAAGTAGATGCAAGTGCGCCTGTGTGGGTGTACGCAGCTATTAGCATAGCAAATGTATGTTGTCTTGTACAGCTGTAACTTTTATATATATAGATAGATAGGTAGATGTGTATAGATAAATATCCACAGACATAACAGAAATATGCAATTATATATCTACATATTTATCTATATATACACACACACATATATATATATATATATATATACACACACACACACATATATATATATATATATATATATATATATATATATATATATATATTTATATATATATATATATATATATATATATATATATATATATATATATATATATGTAGGAACGCCGAAAGATGAAAGAAAACATAAGGGTTTTGAAGGGAATCCAGAGCAAGTAAGGAATTATGAAGTGCTCGCAGTGTATGTCACATAAAGCTGCACAAGTGTGAGTAGAGCACCGCTCTTCACACCAGAGGCAGGGTTATACCAGTGGCCATAACATTGCTGAAGTGCTATGTCAACATAGTAAACAGACGGAATGTAGCACATGTTGTGACCACCTACACTTGTAACCAGCAAATTGTTCGTAATCCATAACACCAGGAAAGGCACGTATGTGCAAATATGAATGGATGGTGAGCCTGTGAATACATGAGGCAGTACAAAATGTGTGTCGGGCCCCAACGCTCATGAGAGGGCAATGTGTACAGGTGTGTCATGGCTGTGATATCAGGTGTATAATGGCTGTTATGTGTGGAAACTCAACACGGGTGTGCAGGAGAAACTATGGATATGCGATTATGGACACAGGAGTGCTAGGGTATGTTGCGCCGGGTGCAATGGAGTGGCCCATGGAGGTCAGCTAGTACATAGGTGCAATTCCCATATAGAGTGTCGTTTGTGTGGAGACATGCGTGAATGGGCGTATCGTTGTTGGACGTTGTGCATCAGGGATAGAAGCCCGGCATGTAAAACCTATATGCCACCCATGAGAGGAACGGAGTTCTGCTGTGACAACCCCAAACCAGGAAAAGCAGAAAGACACAACTACATGAAGACAACAATATGTTGACATAGAGTCACAGTAACACAAACACAAATCCTATCAACAGTAATAATATGAATGTGCACAGAAACAAACACAGTAGCAGGAATAATAGGCTGTACATACGAGTAATAGGTCGAATGACACTGTATGACATCCCATTTAGCAGTGGCACCCCAGACATGAAAAACGTGCGACATCTGTCTGCTGTATAATGTGCAATATATTGAGCACAAGTTCACCGGAGTGAAGTGTCGGTGTTATAATGACTAAGGTAATAGTATGCTGTTGAAGCAGAGATAAAACCCATACACATATATATTCATACGGATATAGATATATATATATATATATATATAGATATATATATATATATATATATATATATATATATATATATATATATATATATATATATATATACACACACACACACACAAGGATATACTACGGATATATATAGATAGATATATATACACAAACAACAGGTACTGATATATACACATACACGCAAAACAAAATATATATGTCAGTGTAGATATACACATGTACATAAATAGGTTACTTCACAGCAATTAGGGGTGACATATTTACAGCTTATATGTGACTGGGAAGTCCAATAGATAAATGTTGTACCCCCCACATTGCCCAGCTAGGCCTGACAGACATACGTACAGGCAATACAGATCAATACACTGCTGCTGTCCAAAACACCGGTAGGAAAGTACCAGTGGGAGAGTTCTGCAAGGTCTACACTTTAAACATGGATAATGGTGTCCCTTGCAGGAGCCCAAAAACTCAGGGTACGTGTGAATCTGCTGACATTAATACAAGCAGGATGTAGGTGTACATGGAGGAGTAGATTGTGCAAGTGTGATAATACATGGGTTGACAAAACATACAACATGTGTCCCGAGACGAGGAGAGTGGGCAATGTGTAGGGGTGTGCTCATACCCCAGCTGCGCTCACAGTAAGTATTTGTCATGACTGCTGTAGAGGAGTGCCAGGTAGGTGGACCATGGGTATGCATTAATGGGCTTAAGTGTGCAGGTGCTGGTTGGCAGAGATGTAGTAGGACAAGAACTAGTAACTCGAAAAATACGATAAGTATCCAGGAACAAGAAGGCAACTCCGAGAACTTAGGTTCACTCAATTTAATTTGCCACGAAATAAAAACAGCCACAAGTACAACGTTTAGCACACATTAACGCTCTTTCCAACAATTGCGTTTTCGTCCCTCACTAGTCAGGACTTCATCAGACAATCATTAAAATATTTAATTAGTGCTTAAATACAAGCTCTATTCAAATTCAACCAATAAATTTAAAGTGCATTAGTGATTTCCAATCATATACTGCCCCTTCATGAATAATTACAAGCTTTTATTTAAAATGACTTTCTTCCATCCCCATTCATTATTTTACTTAATTTATACTTTGTTTTGTGGTGAATGTATTTTATTATGTTATAAAACAGTTTAAAAGAAGTATATTTTTTAAAAATTGAAGAAATATTAAATATATGAATAGTAAAAATAAAAATTCAGTGTGGTTGGAACTTTTTATATATAATTAAATAAAATAAAAAGCATAAAGATTCATTTTAAAATACTGCCATCTGCTGGCCATTTAAAATATGTCAATTCATTCATATCTCTGCAGCTCTTAATTTTAACAATGGAGTTAAGGAGATATGGTCATTTAATCCTGGTATCCTTGTGGCATCAAGTTTAATTTGCTACCAAAGTTCCTTATAACCTAACCACTCTTCCCACAAACCTCCTCTTAACTCTTTTTTGACCTGTTCAATTACAAAAAATTCAAATTGTGCACCTTTAATATTCTTTAGTATGCCTGTTTAGCGCATTTGTTTCTTTATTTTTAAGAATGTCATAAGTGTGCTCATAAATTCTCTTCCTCAGGGCCCGTTCCGTCTTTCCTACGTAAAATGAACCACATAACTTACACACAGCCAGATAGACTACCCCCTTTGTCCCACAATTATAATAGTCATTGCTCCTGATAATGTCACTTCTTCCAGTTATATTAACTTCACTGACATTCATCATAAATCCACATTGATTACACCTGTTACATTTATAACTTCCTTTCCTTTTTTGTCCATCCATGGTCATTTTTGTCTGTTCTTTATTATCAAAACTAAGTCTCGATTGTGACTCTAATATTTGTTTCATATTCCACGAGTTCTTATATACTATTTTTGGTAATAAATTACTTATATTTGTTATGTCAGTTATAGCAGAAAATTTCCCCCATTCTCTTCGAAAAATTTCACTTATTCTTATATTGGAAGTATTATATTCTATAATTAAAGCTTTTTCATAATTATCTTTTGTATCGGTGTTGTCATGTAGACTATTAGCAGGATTAGTATTTATTCCATCTCCTTTGATAGGTTTAAATCTGGTAGCTCTACCCATTTCCACCTCCGTTCTTATCTTCCTAACAAAATCTTTGGGATAACCTTTTTCTTCAAACATTTTTTCCAAAATATCACATTCTTGTCTAAAGTCCACATTCGAGCTGGTCATCCTACTACCCCTCACGAATTGTCCTTTTACAATATTCTTTTTACAATGTGAGGGGTGTGCACTGGTGAAATGGAGAAATGAATTACAGTATGTGTCTTTCCTGTAGATTTTTGTTTCAAATTCTTTGCCAGTTTTATATATTTCTACATCCAAATACTGTAATCTCTCTGTTGAAATATTATAAGTAAATTTCAAATAGTTTGTGGTGCTATTAATATATTCAAAAAATTCTTGGAATTTCTCCATACTTTCGTTCCAAAAAATGACTATGTCATCTAAAAAACGACGATATAAAGTCCAACTTGCTTTATATTCAGAATTTAATATGAAGTCTTCCTCCCATTTAGCTAGTACTATATTAGCATATGTGGGGGCACATGCTGCCCCCATCGATATGCCTTTAATTTGTTGATAGTACTCTCCATTAAACATTAAAAAATTGTATTTCAAAACCATTTCAACCAGCCCTGACACCATAACTTTTTCTGAATGTGTTAGTTTTTTGTCTCTATAGACCATGTCCTCAAACATTTTTACACCTTCTTCTTGTGGGATACATGAAAAAAGGTCAATTACATCGATAGTAATGAACTTCAAATTATCTTGAACTAATTCTGATGTTATACATCTTAATAGATCCCACAAATCTTTTAATGTGCTTGAGTTACCAACACTTATATGTTTTATTTTTTTGTCCACTAATTTCGCTAATGGTAATGTCTTGGCCCCGTCCGCTGAAACAATAGGTCTCAGGGGGGGGGGGTCTTCCATATTTTTGTGGATCTTAGGTATCCCAAAGATGATGGGTATTTTGGGTTTAGCCACCTTTAAAAAATCAAATGTTTTCCTATCTATTATCTCTTCAGATGGCAGTATTTTAAAATGAATCTTTATGCTTTTTATTTTATTTAATTATATATAAAAAGTTCCAACCACACTGAATTTTTATTTTTACTATTCATATATTTAATATTTCTTCAATTTTTAAAAAATATACTTCTTTTAAACTGTTTTATAACATAATAAAATACATTCACCACAAAACAAAGTATAAATTAAGTAAAATAATGAATGGGGATGGAAGAAAGTCATTTTAAATAAAAGCTTGTAATTATTCATGAAGGGGCAGTATATGATTGGAAATCACTAATGCACTTTAAATTTATTGATTGAATTTGAATAGAGCTTGTATTTAAGCACTAATTAAATATTTTAATGATTGTCTGATGAAGTCCTGACTAGTGAGGGACGAAAACGCAATTGTTGGAAAGAGCGTTAATGTGTGCTAAACGTTGTACTTGTGGCTGTTTTTATTTCGTGGCAAATTAAATTGAGTGAACCTAAGTTCTCGGAGTTGCCTTCTTGTTCCTGGATACTTATCGTATTTTTAGAGATGTAGTAGGCCCGCCCAGTGGAAGTCATTAATATTCCTATGTGGGCATAGCATACGCCTACACCTCCCAAACCTGAAGAGCACATCTACCGGATAGTCTGTAAACCATCGGGCGAATACATAGAGACCAAATCAGTGCCGTGTACCCGATTAGCATGGACGTCCATAGTTATGTATCAGAATGTAACAAAGTCCAACTAAACACTTCCAGAACTAGTGATATTAGGTGAACAGGTTGTGGAATACAGGTAATGACAGATGACAACATGTATGAGTCATAAACAGCATGTACCTCGACAAACGTGAATGAATACATATGGTCTGTGACTGTGAATGTGTCTGGTTAATAGAACTGATCGTCTAAATGTGTCCCACAGGGTGTTATGCATTGTTCCTGATACAGTGTTCATTCACACCCATTGGTATGTGAGTTCTGCTACTGATGGAAAGTGCATAATTTGCTGACCACCTTAGGTAGATGATAGCATAATAGAAGAGGTTCAACAACCGTTCGCCTGTGAGGGACACACCCATCTGGGCAGTTGTGTCCTGCAAAATGACAGTTATGGCACATGGCCTGTGAGTTCGGGAATGGAGGCTATATAGTGTGTGTAGTGGTGTCAGACATCAATTTGTTGTGTCAGTAACAGCTACATGTAATAGGAAACAGTATTATCAATTATAATGCTACATGAATAACCTTAACGTATGCAAACCGTGGAAGTCGTCCTTTTACTACTGGCTGTGGGTATGTGTTGCCTTGACACATGTGATAGCTCTACATATAGGGTCTATAGGGCCACCACCATTCTGAATGGCCAAAGTGGAACCTGCTCTGTAGAAATGTCAGATGTACCAGGGCAGAACATACCTACAGCCATGCATAGTACAGAAATATACATATCGGAACAAATCAAAGCGTAGTCTAGCAGCAGTAAAGTTGCTTATGCTTCTACATATGACATATCGACGTGTCAGGTATACAAGACCTTTAACAAGCAACCAGTACAGACACGTACAACATGAGAATGTCCCCTAATCAGGACAGTTGCAATGGCTAGAGTATTGTCCATACCACTCAACCATCCCTGAATGTCAGGTACGTCCCTGAGTTTGACTGAAAGTTTAACTCTGTCCCTCTTAATCCCTCCTAAAATTAGTGGCTTTTGAAGGAAAGGTGGTGAATTACACTTACTGACTAATGACAATAAGTAAGAGTTATAAACAACTGTTACCTCAGAATATGTGTATTAAGTCATATGCTCTGATTCTGTCAATGTTTCAAGTTAATAGCACTACCTTTGTAAAAGTGTCCCTGATTTTTCTTGACCTGTCCCTGATTCTGTAGAAATGTGTCCCCGATTGGTGGAGAGTTCTGGTATTGTCACATGAGGTATGCGTGATGAGGGACTGTCCCATGCAAAGTGGGAAAGGTGTCACTCCTACAGTCTCTCGTCGTGCAATCTGAAAGGTGGACAATGTGCAGTAGGTATGCGGTAGCATGACTCGATGGACAGCTGCGTTAACAAACTTAAGTCACATGTCAGCATTGCAGAGTATCGGTTCCCATGTATCAGGCAGATGGGAGCAGATCGTATGAGGAACATGCATATAATATGATTACATCACTGGACAGGCCGCTGAGTCAGTACAGTCGAACGCCTGCCATCGCAAAATGGTTACACATACCCGATACTGTAGTCATGTAGTCCGATGTAATACACATCACAAGGGATCGCACACACCCAGAATGAGTGACAAATGTAAGCGGAAATGTCAGTGAGCGAGCAGCTGTAAGCATGTTTGTCTACCAGTATGTCAGTAGTGCACTGTCAAAGAAATGTGGAGTCTAAACGTGTATAAGGTGCTGTGACCAGAGGTCAGCAGTGCTTACCACTGTGCAAACCCACGCACAACTGCTCCCACATGCTGGAATGTGCCTTACCCAGTCTGTATCCAAAGGCGTTGGCCTGTCTGCAAACCAAGAACCGCCCTATACACGTGATGGTAGAAGTACCCTGCGCACATAGCTCATGTGAATTAACAATAGACCATGGCATATGTACAGACAATAGACCATATACACACCATACAGCGCAGACTTCCAACAGTATAGCAATGTACTGGCAGATATTCCGGACCACTGGTGTATGCATGCCTGGCCGTCCTGTGTTTCAGTGTGTGAGCATGCCCAGTATGACTGTTATGCTTGTTGTCGACCGACATTACTGTCATACCGTCATGTGTGTGAGCATGCCAAGTATGGTCAACTGTATTGCATGTGTCACATGTCCAGATAGTTAGTACTGTGTTGCTGAACCCTGCGTTCTACACAGACAGGTGTCATACTGTGTCTGCAGGGTAGCTAACGGTCATGTGGCATTGACAGTTGCTCACTGGGATGACATAGTCATTTTTTGGAACGATAGTATGGAGAAATGCCAAGAATTTTTTGAATATATTATTCCTTTCCCACTGTGAGCATGCCCAGTATGACTGTTACGCTTGTTGTCGACCGACATTACTGTCATACCGTCATGTGTGTGAGCATGCCAAGTATGGTCAACTGTATTGCATGTGTCACATGTCCAGATAGTTAGTACTGTGTTGCTGAACCCTGCGTTCTACACAGACAGGTGTCATACTGTGTCTGCAGGGTAGCTAACGGTCATGTGGCATTGACAGTTGCTACATGTCTGCATAGAGTGGGGGGACATCCAACCACAACCACAGTCCTACACAGCACCGTGGGTGGTGCACATGACTCTCACATGTGTAGGTTTGATGGGGGGCACAGCCAACAGTTGTACACATCTGCCACTAATGTACTGGTATGCCGGGTACTCCATGTCAGTGTGTGGACCTACCTAAATTGCTGGTTGGAGGGATACCAGGGTACGTCAGTTCCCAGCTTTAATTACCAGCACAGTGGTGTTGGACGTCCTAGCTTACACAACCTACATCAAACTGCCTGGCCTGCTGTCATCTGTGTGTGTCTTTGGGGGTTGGGGTCAACCATTGGGCATATCCATAGGCCACTGTATATCATTTGTCTGTATTGGTCCACATCTGTCCAGCTGCATGGAACGTGTGTGGGCTGTACGGACACACATGATGGTCAGCCCATAATCTGCAGTGGGTTAGGACACCCTGTGTACTACAGGCTACCACTGTGACCCCCGTATGTGCTACAGAGGTCATGGTGCCACTATGGGATGTGTACTGTCTGCTGCCCTACCGTTTGGCCACCACAGTCACTTGTATGCTCACATACATACCATAGCAATGGGTAAGTACACATTCTAATACAACTGCCATTTGGTAGGTCAATAGACATACCCTGGGTGTGTTCCAGACATGAGGATGGTGCTGGAGTGCTGCCTATGTCGGATGCACACAGTGCACCTCGTATACATGGCCGAGCACAGGTACTGTCATGTTTGGCATCCATTGTGCGGGTCAGAGAGGGGACATCTGTGGGTACCTACTGTGTCAGTGCATATGCCTTGTGTTGCCTCTTTGCCAAGGGCAGGTCATACAGTGCACGGGCTTTCGCTGACTGCGCCCCGCTCAGGTAGTTCCTTCACCAAGTCACACTGTGCCTGTACAGGCCTTGACAGTGGTGTTGGGCTGTGTGGCCCTGCCCCATGCTGTTCCTGCTGCAACTGTTACTGCAGGATAAGATTGTGTAGTATAGCAAATATCATAACAACTTGTATGCATGTAGCTTGTGAATACTGCAGAGCTCCAACGGATGTGTCCAGATACCAGAACTTTGAACTGAGCATCCCAAACACATGCACAAGTATATGTCTTGCCTGTGCATCCGCCTCAGTATGGTGTGAGTGTTCAGGTGTGTGTGCATTGCTGATGGGTGTTATCAGCCATGACACTAGTGTTTACCCAGCGTCCCCCACTAGGAGACTGTAGGGGATGTCCATATTGACATTGGTGTGCTACAGCTGTGTCAGAAGCCATATATCGGACACATCATAGCTTCCAGGGCAGACAGCACACACATTCAATATCATGCCCTGGCCATCACATATGGCTTAGCTGTTGGAGGGTATGCCCCTACAGTGACTGTAGGCCCTATCCCGCTCACTGGGTGGTGTTATGATGTGTATGTGTGTGCAGGCTATAGCACCCAGTACCCCAGGGTAGTCATCCATGTGGCTGAACAGATGCATACTGCTGGTCTACTAATCACGTGTGTTGAGGACATGTACGTGCTCACTAGCATGTGTTGACATGGCATCTGTAAACTGGTGCAATACTCTTTGCAATCAATAACTTTTTAAAAACTGTAGTAAGACCTGAGAAAGGGAATTGTCAGACTACTGATGTAATATATTTGGCTATGTGTAAATCCTGTCCCAGTTTTTACGTAGGTAAAACTGAGAGAAGATTGAGGGATGGGATATATAGACATATTAGTATCTCCCAGGACTGCAAAGAATTCAGATTTATTATTTTAGAAAAAGTTGTAAAAAACCCGAGGGGTGGTGATTACAGGAGCCACATAGAAGAGAGGGGAAACTAAATGGCAAATCAAACTGCAAGCAAGTTTACCCCCAGGCTTAAATGAAATTATCTCTATAAAGCCTATATTAAATAAAAAAGTGGAACTTAAGAAATTAATTTTAAACAACATGTTATTTTAAAGATAGAAAATGGAATGGTGAATAACACTTTTTAAATGAGGTTTTGTACTATTATAAAGCTTTTATGAATGTTTTTAATGAATGCATAATAGACAGAAAAAATGTTTATGCTTGTAGCACTTTAAATTTAGTTCATTAGCTTTTAATGAGTGACATCATTACTATTATAAAGTATTTAAAGGGGGACATTTTGAATGTAAGTAGATTCTGATGAAATCCCTGGTTAAAGGGAAGAAAGCACTCAATCTGTTTGTGATTTTGTTCAATAAAGTATCGACGAGTAATTCCTAGCTGTGGCAGTGTGTTTTCTATACTTTAATAAGTAGACTTTATGCTTCTGGGCTCAACCGAGGTGTTTTAGTTGAACTTGAGAGCCCACCGTTTGCTATGGATTCACTAGATGACATAATGCCAATTTTTTCCCCCATCAGAAGAGAGGAATTACATCAAGTCCAATCCAAATTGGCTATAGTTAAAGGAGAGCTCACAAGGCTTATAGAGCTCTTCACACAACCTGGCGACTGCAGTAAAAGTGTTCACACTAAAAGGAAGCATCAGTCGTCGCCCCTGAGTGACGTCATACTAAACGAGACCAGAAATGGAAGACCGAGAGGAACTAATCGTGAAGCAAATGCCGAAGTGAATGAGAATGAGAGTCCTTGTAACATTTTTTTGTCCCAAGGGAATCCATCAGTAAGTGAGGACAAAACACTTCAAACAATGGAAATGCGAGCAAGACCAAAAGACACTTCCTTAAAGTGTGGATTCAATGGAAATGGATGGAACGGCAGCAGACACAGCCAAAGTGGGGAGCGGAATGGGTGTAATTGAAAAGAACACACAGACATATCTGAGAGACATGTGAGTAGCAATAAATGTACTGTGGCTCAAAACCACAACAATGGACAATGCAAAGGCTTTGATTATCTTTTATCTAAGCAATATATATTTTCAAATGATGTTTTTAAAAGAAACAAAGACTCAAAAATCAAAAATGATAATCTTGAAGGTAATGTGAAGGACTTGATTTTAAAGTTTGAGTCAAAAATGTTTATAATAAAGAAATTACAGGTTGAAAATGGTTACTTATCGGAATGTGTTTTAAAAAAGGTTGTTCCTAACGGGCTTAGAATTTACAAATTCCCTTTTTTGTTTGGACTATGATGACAATCTCAGCTGAATTCACAGAGATGTTCGACAGGTTTGGAATGAAATTAATAGGAAAAATTATAAAAAATAATGATAAGAAGTTAAGCACATTGATTGAACAAGCAGAAATGTTAGATAGGAAGATAAAAAAAGATCTTTTATTCTCAGAATATGAAGGCATGTATTACAGAAAAAATAGATAATATTGATTTTAAGTGCAACAGGTTATTTGAAACAAAATGTAAAAAAATGCAAAAAAGACATAAATGAATACAAGGAAAATAGGACATATTTGATAAAGTTTGAAAAAAAGAAGAAAAATAACAGATATAACTATAATGGGAACAGAAAAGCATTTAAAGGAACAGAAGGAATGGTCTACACTAATGAACATTACAACAAATATAATTATGAATCTCAACCTTTTCAATATCACCAAGAATGGGATGTAGGACTGGTAAAAGAAAGAAATCAATGGGTAACAGGATGGAACAAAAAGAACATGTACAAAAAGTAGAAAGGGTAGAAACCATAGTGGAAAATGGAATAATTAACACTATGAAAGGATATCACATCTACAATTATGCAGGGATAGAGTTAACAAAGGAACACTTTGAATTGTGTATGAAAGGTTTAAAATTTGTTCCTGCAAGAAGTTTTGATTACACTGAAAGAATTATAGAATTAAAGATGTTTCTGAGAAAGCTGAATTTGGCCTATTTGTTTCAAGATCAAACAAAAACTGAAAGGAGAACTAATAACACAGAACCAAGAAATAAAAGTGTTTGTAATCCACCTTTAGATCCTACTCTAAATGTATTGGAAAAAGCCATTATGGAAGACATTTATCAGTTGAAAAGTAAAGAACAATATAAAATTAAACATAAGAATCTTAGTAAAAAAGAAAATGAGGTTTTACAAGCCCTAAAAAAGACAAAACCATCAGAGTAATGCGACCTGACAAGGGAGGAGGGATGGTTTTCTACAACACATTAGAATATTCCCAGAAAATCTTTGAAATGCTCAATGAAGTAGAAACATATCAACCATCTTCCTTGAATGAAATAAATATCAGCCACAAAAGGATAGATTATTTTCTGGAAGACTATCTGTTAGAGCAAAGCATTTCAGGAGAACTACATAATTATTTAAAGGTCTTGAACCCAAAAGTAGCCACTATCTTTGGAATACCAAAGACTCATAAAGGTTTAGAAAATCTAGGTTTTAGACCAATAGTAGATGGACGTGGATCAAAAACATATCCCTTTGCAGTGGTTATAGATAAATGGTTAAAACAGCAGGTTTTGAATAGTGAGCATATTCTCAAGGACTCATGGGACTTTCTAGGAAGAATAAAGAATGAAGTTTGGAACAATGATATAATCTTCCTTACTGTAGATGTAGTGGAATTATTTACATCTATCCCCAAAAAAGAAGGTCTGGAATTTTTTGGAGATTGTCTCCAAAAAACACTCTCTTAGAAAATGATAAGAAAAAATTATTGGTCGAATTCATGGAAATAGTTCTTGATTACAACTATATTATCTTTGATGGAGAATATTACAGGCAGCACAGAGGTATAGCCATGGGAGCCTCTTGTGCCCCTATGTTTGCCAATCTTGTACTCTTGGAGTGGGAGCAAAAGTATGTGTTCAACAGTGAGTTCTTTCAACATATGAAATTATATGTGAGATTTCTGGATGATATTTTTATTCTATGGCAAGGTCCAGAGAATAGAATTGTAGATTTAGTTGACTATCTTAATGAAAGTACAGGATTCTTAAAGTTCACATATGTATACAATAAGAAAGGAATAAACTATTTGGGCACATACATAGAAAAAGACATCAATTGTTTCAAATCTAAAGTCTATAGAAAACCATCCTTTAGTAACTCTTATCTGCAATACGCCAATGACCATCCAGTCAGACAAAAGAATAGTATAATAAAGGGCTAATTAATAAGAATAGCCAGAATGACATTGAACCAAGAAGATCTAAAAGGTAAACTAACTGAAGTTGCTAATATGTTTCATGAAAGGGGATATCCTGTGAAAATAATAAAGGAATATGTGGACTCTGTTAGAGGTGAATGGGGCAAGAAATACAAACCATTATTTGGGAGGAGTAGTACTTCACAAGAATGTAAAAGCACAAAAGAAGTAGAAAACATAAGATATGAAAGAGCTATGATTGTCCCATATGGTAGTAAGGGAATAGAGATAGAAAAAATTGTAAATACAAACTGGGCTATTCTTAAAAACAATACAAAAATATGGAATATTGGAGGTAGTAAACCAAACTTTGTTTATAAAGTAGGCCCAAACTTGAAAAAGAATTTTGAAATGATTTCTAAACCTATGAATAAGTATGGTACCACAAAATGTGGTAACAGTACACAATGTAAGTACATTTGTTTAGATGAGAAGATAAAAATAAATAACTTTTTAAAAACTGTAGTAAGACCTGAGAAAGGGAATTGTCAGACGACTGGTGTAATATATTTGGCTATGTGTAAATCCTGTCCCAGTTTTTACGTAGGTAAAACTGAGAGAAGATTGAGAGACAGGATATATGAACACACATACCAAATCAATACTAAAAACACCAAATAATGCCCTATATAGACATATTAGTATCTCCCAGGACTGTAACCAAGAAATAAAAGTGTTTGTAATCCACCTTTAGATCCTACTGTACATGTATTGGAAAAAGCCATTATGGAAGACATTTATCAGTTGAAAAGTAAAGAACAATATAAAATTAAACATAAAAATCTTAGTAAAAAAGAAAATGAGGTTTTACAAGCCCTAAAAAAGACAAAACCATCAGAGTAATGCTACCTGACAAGGGAGGAGGGATGGTTTTCTACGACACATTAGAATATTCCCAGAAAATCTTTGAAATGCTCAATGAAGTAGAAACATATCAACCATCTTCCTTGAATGAAATAAATATCAGCCACAAAAGGATAGATTATTTTCTGGAAGACTACCTGTTAGAGCAAAGAATTTCAGGAGAACTATATAATTATTTAAAGGTCTTGAACCCAAAAGTAGCCACTATCTTTGGAATACCAAAGACTCATAAAGGTTTAGAAAATCTAGGTTTTAGACCAATAGTAGATGGACGTGGACCAAAAACATATCCCTTTGGAGTGTTTATAGATAAATGGTTAAAGCAGCAGGTTTTGAATAGTGAGCATATTCTCAAGGACTCATGGGACTTTCTAGGAAGAATAAAGAATGAAGTTTGGAACAATGATATAATCTTCCTTACTATAGATGTAGTAGAATTATTTACATCTATCCCCAAAAAAGAAGGTCTGGAATTTTTTGGAGATTGACTCCAAAAAAACACTCCCCTAGAAAATGATAAGAAAAAAATATTGGTCGAATTCATGGAAATAGTTCTTGATTACAACTATATTATCTTTGATGGAAAATATTACAGGCAGCACAGAGGTGTAGCCATAGGAGCCTCTTGTGCCCCTATGTTTGCCAATCTTGTACTCTTGGAGTGGGAACAAAAGTATGTGTTCAACAGTGAGTTCTTTCAACATATGAAATTATATGTGAGATTTCTGGACGATATTTTTATTCTATGGCAAGGTCCAGAGAATAGAATTGTAAATTTAGTTGACTATCCTAATGAAAGTACAGGATTCTTAAAGTTCACATATGTATACAATAAGAAAGGAATAAACTATTTGGACACATACATAGAAAAATACATCAATTGTTTCAAATCTAAAGTCTATAGAAAACCATCCTTTAGTAACTCTTATCTGCAATACGCTAGTGACCATCCAGTCAGACAAAAGAATAGTATAATAAAGGGCCAATTAATAAGAATAGCCAGAATGACATCGAACCGAGAAGATCTAGAAGGTGAACTAATTGAAGTTGCTAACATGTTTCATGAAAGGGGATATCCTGTGAAAATAATAAAGGAATATGTGGACTATGTTAGATGCGAATGGGGCAAGAAATACAAGCCATTATTTGGGAGCAGTAGTACTTCACAAGAATGTAAAAGTACAAAAGAAGTAGAAAATATAAGGTATGAAAGAGCTATGATTGTCCCATATGGTAGTAAGGCAATAGAGGTAGAAAAAAATGTAAATAAAAACTGGGCTATTCTTAAAAACAATCCAAAATGAACGAATATTGCAGGTAGTAAACCAAACTTTGTTTATAAAGTAGGCCCAAACTTGAAAAAGAATTTTGAAATGATTTCTAAACCTATGAATAAGTATGGTACCACAAAATGTGGCAACTGTACACAATGTAAGTACATTTGTTTAGTTGAGAAGATAAAAATCAATAACTTTTTTAAAAACTGTAGTAAGACCTGAGAAATGGAATTGTCAGACTACTGGTGTAATATATTTGGCTATGTGTAAATCCTGCCCCAGTTTTTACGTGGGTAAAACTGAGAGAAGATTGAGGGACAGGATATATGAACACACATACCAAATCAATACTAAAAACACCAATAATGCCCTATATAGACATATTAATATCTCCTAGGACTGTAAAGAATTCAGATTTATTATTTTAGAAAAAGTTGTAAAAAACCCGAGGGGTGGTGATTACAGGAGCCACATAGAAGAGAGGGAAACTAAATGGCAAATCAAACTGCAAGCAAGTTTACCCCCAGGCTTTAATGAAATTATCTCTATAAAGCCTATATTAAACAAAAAAGTGGACCTTAAGAAATGTATTTTAAACAACATGTTATTTTAAAGATAGAAAATAGAATGGTGAATACCACTTTTTAAATGAGGTTTTGTACTATTATAAAGTTTTTATGAATGTTTTTAATGAATGCATAATAGACAGAAATTTTTTTATGCTTGTTGCACTTTAAATTTAGTTCATTAGTTTTTAATGAGTGACATCATTACTATTATAAAGTATTTAAAGGGGGACATTTTGAATGTAAGTAGATTCTGATGAATATCCCTGGTTAAAGGGAAGAAAGCGCTCAATCTGTTTGTGATTTTGTTCAATAAAGGATCGACGAGTGATTCCTAGCTGTGGCAGTGTGTTTTCTATACCTTAATAAGTGGACTTTATGCTACTGGGCTCAACTGTGGTGTTTTAGATATACATAGATCCCAGGTTATCATGTACAGTACATCCGGCACAAACATTCAATAGTGCTGATGTCCCCAGACATATATGTTTACATCTATGTCCACCTCTACATCTACATATATCATATATATTATTTGTATACATATATACATGGACATATATATATATATATATATATATATATATATATATATATATATATATATATATATATTTATACACACACATATAAATGTACACACATATGTAGATATGGCATTTATATCACAACAGCGGACCACATGACAGCAATGCGTTAGACAGGAATGAAAAGGAAACTACATGTGCCACCTGCATCATGTAGTGTTGTTACTATCAAGGCACGTGTGTTATGTTGCGTCACATGGGTCAGACCATATCAAGGGTAAGAGTAGGGCTGCTGACAGTTACTCACCAGACCTATTGGCGAATGTATTTGTTGACAACCCAGTGTCTTGGCAGAATATGCCGGCTGTGGACACTATATAGGCCAGCAACAAAACACACTGAACACATCCCGCAGCTAGCCACCCACAGATACCAACACATATGATATAACTGCCAAACACACACACTTGCCATGCCTTGGAATCGAGCACCTACCTGTCTAGTCTACCACACTACAGCATTATGCAGTAACAGAACGTGCTACCGAGTTCCAGCATCACCGCACTCCCACAGGCATACATCTAGGTGGATGACATTATCCGCAAAGGCAAAGACGATGATATGGAATGTATGTAGAGTGAGCCATCTAAAAGCATTACTCTGTCCCCAGGCAGCTGGAAACACAAACACACACACACTTGGCAGGGCTGAGAGTCGAACATACACCTAACTAACTTATCATACTACAGCATTATGCAGTTACAGAACGCGCTCTCGAGATTACTGGTACACAGCACTCCCAGAGGCATATTTCTAGGTGGATGACATCATCCACAAAGGGAAAGATGCCGATAGGGAATGTATGTGGAGTGAGATGTCTAAAAGCATTACTCTGTCCCCAAGCAGCCAGAAAAGCACACACACACTTGGCAGGGCTGGGAGTCAAATATACACCTAACTACCTTATCACACTACAGCATTACACAGTTACAGAATGCTCTATCGAGATTACTGGAACACAGCACTCCCAGAGGCATACTTCTAGGTGGATGACATCATCCGCAAAAGCAAAGACGCTGATAGGGAATGTATGTGGAGTGAGCCATCTAAAAGTATTACTCTGTCCCCAGGCAGCTAGAAACACACACACACAGACACACACTTGGCAGGGCTGGGAGTTGAACATACACCTAGCTACCTTATCACACTACAGCATTACGCAGTTACAGAACGCGCTATCGAGATTATTGGTACACAGCACTCCCAGAGGCATATTTCTAGGTGGATGACATCATCCGCAAAGGCAAAGACGCCGATAGGGAATGTATGTGGAGTGAGACATCTAAAAGCATTTCTCTGTCCCCAGGCAGCTGGAAACACACACACACCACACACACACACACACACACACACACACACACACACACACACACACACACACAGGCACACACTTGGCAGGGCTGGGAGTCAAACATACACCTAACTACCTTATCACACTACAGCATTACACAGTTACTGAACGTGCTACCGAGATTACTTGAACACAGCACTCCCAGAGGCATACTTCTAAGTGGATGACATCATCCGCAAAGGCAAAGACGCCGATAGGGAATGTATGTGGAGTGAGCCATCTAAAAGCATTACTCTGTCCCCAGGCAGCTGGAAACACACACACACACACACACACACACACACACACACACACACACACACACACACACACACACACACACACACACACTTGGCAGGGCTGGAAGTCGAACATACACCTAACTACCTTATCACACTGCAGCATTACACAGTTACAGAATGCTCTATCGAGATTACTGGAACACAGCACTCCCAGAGGCATACTTCTAGGTGGATGACATCATCCGCAAAAGCAAAGACGCCGATAGGGAATGTATGTGGAGTGAGCCATCTAAAAGCATTACTCTGTTCCCAGGCAGCTGGAAACACACACACACACACACACACACACACACACACACACACACACACACACTTGGCAGGGCAGGGAGTTGAACATACACCTAACTACCTTATCACACTACAGCATTACGCAGTTACAGAACACGCTATCGAGATTACTGGTACACAGCACTCCCAGAGGCATATTTCTAGGTGGATGACATCATCCGCAAAGGCAAAGACGCCGATAGGGAATGTATGTGGAGTGAGACATCTAAAAGCATTTCTCTGTTCCCAGGCAGCTGGAAACACACACACACCACACACACACACACACTTGGCAGGGCTGGGAGTCAAACATACACCTAACTACCTTATCACACTACAGCATTACGCAGTTACTGAACATGCTACCGAGATTACTTGAACACAGCACTCCCAGAGGCATACTTCTAGGTGGATGACATCATCCTCAAAGGCAAAGACTCCGATAGGGAATGTATGTGGAGTGAGCCGTCTAAAAGCATTACTCTGTCCCCAGGCAGCTGGAAACACACACACACACACACACACACACACACACACACACACACACACACACACACACACACACACACTTGGCAGGGCTAGAAGTCGAACATACACCTAACTACCTTATCACACTACAGCATTACACAGTTACAGAATGCGCTACTGAGATTACTGGAACACAGCACTCCCAGAGGCATACTTCTAGGTGGATGACATCATCCACAAAGGCAAAGACGCTGATAGGCAATGCATGTGGAGTGAGTCATCTAAAATATTACGCTGTCCCCAGGCAGCTGGAAACACACACATACACACAGGCACACACTTGGCAGGGCTGGGAGTCAAACATACACCTAACTACTTTATCACAGTACAGCATTATGCAGTTACAGAACGCGCTACCGAGATTACTGGAACACAGCACTCCCAGAGGCATACTTCTAGGTGGATGACATCATCCACAAAGGCAAAGACGCCAATAGGGAATGTATAGAGAGTGAGAAGTCTAAAAGCATATTACTGTCCCAAGGTAGATGTAGACAAACACACGGCAGTGGTGTGAGCAGGACAACTGCCTATCTATGGAGCACTATTACAACCCTACATAGATATGAGAAGTGCCACAGACAGTACACCCTTCAAGACAGTCAACCAGTCTGTTCAATGTAGGCATCCATCCTGACATGGGGTATGGACATCTGTTGCCTGGATGACCACCATCGCTATACAGGATGTCAATGGCCATGCCCATACACAGAGGCACATCACCAACACAAGGTGTCACTGGGCATGCTCACACACTTAGCATCACACGTCCGTTTGGAATGTACTGTGTGTCCATCTACACAACGGCATACTGGGCATGCTCACACACTTAGCAGTAGCAAAAGGCTGTCTTGCATGCACATGGATTCTAAACATGGAAGGGCACAGTATGCTGTTACTGTCCCCACGTACATGAAGGCCACTCACATGTACTGACCAGTACACACTCAAGAGTCATCACAGATGTCTCAGGTGCAGATCACAGAGGTAAACGCCACATTCTACTATGTAGCCCTCAGACATCACCATGTCCTTGGACCAGCAACACACATCCATACATTACCACAACACCGTGTGACTCATGACCAGTGGACTGTACATAGGTCTACGGCAACTGTGCAGACTACACATGTACTGACAGGGTTCCATCTTGTGTTATGCAATGCAATGATACCACTGTACATAACCAGGTTGGCTCTTCACATAACAGGGGCCCTGGGTCTTACACAGCTGTGACAGATGACTGTCGCTGTACACCAAAGAACACACATGTTTGGATATGACATACATGTAATCACAGTGGATATGTGCATGTTTCACACACACACACACACACACACGCACACACGCACACACACGCACGCACACACACACACACACACACACACACACACACACACACACAAACACACACAACACATATGTACATAGCATAGCTTTTGCTGTCCTCCATGCAGACAATTGGCTACAGCAATCACATGCATGCACATGGAAGGTAGGTCCATGGCTGTTGAATGCTAACAGTACATGAGGTAGCAATGTTGACCGAGGAAACATTCCCTCTGTAATAGTTACCCATGACACCCATCATATCATACAACAGTCCATGTGTTATGTATGTCATCACACATGTCCACCAATTGCAATGCATACAAACATGGCTACATGACAGGCATGTAGGACCAA
Source organism: Protopterus annectens (assembly GCF_019279795.1). Taxonomy (NCBI): domain Eukaryota; kingdom Metazoa; phylum Chordata; order Ceratodontiformes; family Protopteridae; genus Protopterus; species Protopterus annectens. Next base: position 1,374,882,181 of record NC_056729.1, read on the forward strand.
CACACATGTACATGTAGTGGTGTGCATGCAGCTACCATGCATGTGCAGTAGCTGATGTATGTAATTAATCTGTGCCTAACTACAACATGCAGTTGCAATGCAGCCCCATCACTGGCACCTGTATATGGTGAAATACTGACAGTACGGTAGGATGTACATCAGATATGGATGGATGTGTGTACATAAAGTGGTGATCCACCTTTGCAGATGGATGTTTGCTGGGGACGGCTCACAGGTGTGTCACAAGCCATCCTACCATTACATGTGCAAACACTAAGCTATGTTACTGTTACTTGACGGTGAAGAAATAAAACCTACACAGTGGTCGGGTGTTACTGACTGTAAGTCATGTGACACCTGTAACACTTACATCCTCCCGTGTGCATATAGCAGTACAACTGCCGAAGGTGGCGTTGGTATACATAATGCGGCCAATACTGCTGCATGTCTGTCAGACGTATCATCATATAGCAGGTGTATCTTTCACAGTACTACCATGTGTGCTTGCTTGTGTGACCATATATGCCACATATGGTGGGGAATACATCCCAATTGTTACACACCCCTGTACACTGTTGTAGAGATCTGTACATACTGCAGTGTGGAAAGCATGATGTAGGCAGGGGTGGTTTGTGTATCACACACATGTCAGCTATCCGTATGTGAATGACAATTGTGGACTCCACAGTGTGTGTGTGTGTGTGTGTGTGTGTGTGTGTGTGTGTGTGTGTGTGTGTGTGTGTGTGTGTGTGTGTGTGTGTGTGTGTGTGTGTGTGTATATGTATGGCTGTCTGGTGCATGGAGTGAGGGTGTATGCTACCATACAGAACAGACAGGATCCCTAACCCCTCAGTCTACTGCCCTGTTGATGCCATTGGTCTCAGCCTTACTGGCTACCTGTACATGTTCATTCTCTGTGTCACGTCGTGTGGGTGCACAGTACTTTGAGGGTGATTACCACATAGGCAGGGGTCCTCACCTCAACACTATTGAGTGTGCGTTATAGTGTTGTTGAGCCCGTGAGTGTTGGCATGTTACTGTGTGTTTCTGTGTATGTCTGTGTGTGTTCTCATTCTGTAATGTGACAGGGTATTACTGCTACACAGTGAGGCCTCATGCTATCAAGTGGATTGCACGGCCACTACCAGGTGGAGGTACAGATTGGCTACTGTCCGATGACACATGTCCACTGGAACCGTGTCCCCACTGGGAACATCCAGGGCCACGTCCACGTGGCCTGCTATGTCCTGGTGTGGACAGCGCAGCACCAGCTGCACTGCTACTGCTACCGGCACTATGGGAGCGGGCATGTGAGGTGGCTCATTCACGCTGACCTGCACTAGGTGGTGTAGCTGGCCTACGTCCATGTGGCCTACGCCTCCCTCCTACCAGATGTTCCAGCACAGACAGCTCACGCTCGCGGATTGCCATGCCACAGTCAAGGATTCTGACCATGTCACCCAATCGCCTGTCAAGAACATCAGCAATCTGCTGTTGAGCATTTGCCAATGCCTGGATGTTGTCATTTAGAGTACGGATAGCAGCCCTCTGAAGCCTCTGCCCTTCTCTGTTCTGCCATTCAGCACATGCCTGTGCTGCCATTACAGTCTGGAACATGCGTCTGGTGACACCAGCTGCTGCGCTCTGTCCTGCAGTTGCATGTCTGCCAGAGGTCCTCCTATGAGCAGCAATGGCCACATGCCTGTGTGGCACATCTGCAGTCATTACACTGACATCATGGTGTGGAGACACACCTTCTGTAGCCACCACATGTTCCTGTTCCAAGCTAACACATGCTGACTGTCCTTTCTCTATGGCCACTGGTGATGGGGTATGTGTTGGCATGAGAACTGTGTGCGGGGAAGAGGGGGACATAGCTGGGATGGCAACCATTGGCACAGATTTAGCTCCTGACAACCCTGCCTGTACCTCATGCATATGTTCATCACTGCTAGTATCTGTGGGGACACTAACATCAGATGGACCGAAGGAGGGTAACGGACCTACATCACCTGTGAATGCAAAGAAAGACTCTACATTACAATACGCACACACACACAGACACACACACACAGACACACACAGATACACACACACAGACACACACACACAGATACACCATGCATGTGATCTGACAGACAGCATGCAGCATGCATGTGATACAGCAGACGGCATGCAGCTCAGACGTTAATAGTGGTAGTTAGCATACCTCCCTGGGTTGTACACAACAGCAAGCAGGTGGCATATCAGTAGCCATGCAGTTCACACAATCATGGTAGTAAGCATGCATCCCTGTGATACACCATGTGGACCAGCACAGGTTAACAGTACACATGGCTGAAGTGACCTTGACATGTAATCTCCTGACTTGTGCATTGACATGCATACATGTCTAACAAAATGGTGTCCTGACACATGTACAGTGTTGTAATGGGTATCACATTGTAGTGTTGTCTGTATGCCCTACAGATAGAATGCACATTTAGCAAATGTGCATGAGCATGGAAGGGTAGTGTGAGGCGTCTACATTGCTATACAGTGTGAAGTACAGACACTGTGCCATTGCATGGCATCATGAGGCATCTATATTGCTATTCAGTGTGTAATATGCATACATTGCATAGCCATAACTGCGTGCATACACATGACATAACTGTGGATTGTGACCCACGTTGCTGAGGTGTATACACACCAAACCATGCTGTGTCATGTGACAGGTCACTGGAAGACCTATGGATGACACCCCTGCACAACTACTACAGAGTCTTAGCTGCCTGGCAACCATGTCCACACATGGAAGACTTGTCAATACACCATGTCCCACATGACATTGATGTACCACACACATGAGGTGCATGGCTGATGGTGATGTCCTACACCAGCAAGGGAAATGTATGGTATGTGTGGCCTGATGTGGTGTCAATGTCTGTGGAAGCTGTACAGGTGACTACTGTCATGCTATGACGCAGTCGTGATGTTCAACACATCTTATATGGTCGACTTATGTGACACCTCCACTAGCTGTGCACAGGCTTTTAGGATGTCCAGTGTACCACATCAACTGTACAATCAGTCAACTAAGGCTATAGTTGGACCATGTGTGGACAATGTGCAACAGGGTGTATACACATCACATCTACTGTGTGGCTACATGTCTCTGGCCATCCTCCATGGCCATGTGTGAACATGTGTTGGCCAAATGTTTGTGATGGCTGTCTATCTCACATGTCTGTGTAGTCCCATATGACATACACCCATAGATGTCAGATATGTCACCGTCCACAGGGCTATGCAGACAATGGGTTGTATGTTTGGTATGTGGGGCATGTATTATGGGATAGTGTGACAATATTGCAGCCAGAACACTACATGTCTGGGAAATGTCAGGTGGCACATCACAATGTGTGCACCCATTGCAGGGGCATATAACACAATGGTGATGCCTGTGGGCTGCCCGGCTGCCCATATCCCAGTTCACTGTGTGGTACTGTTTGCATACCACAAATGTGTTGTTCCAATGTATAGTACATATGCCTACATTGAACAACACCTCCACCGTTGTATGCATAGCTGTCCACACATGTAGCAATGACAGATACTGTGATTTCATGTCAGTGTTTCATTTCATTTGTATATATTGCACATGGGTAGCCAGTGTGAATGATGGGAGATGCGACCTGTATATCGTGACTGGACCATACATCATGTGTGCATGTGTTAACTGGCCACATGGCAAATAGATATATGCCAGATACTGATGACAGTCTCACCTACAACAGACTGATGTCTGTGCGGCACTCCAGAGGTACCTGTATAGAGGTGACACAGCAGTTTGAACATTATCCATGACTGTATGACAGCCACAGGGTGCACTGTGCATGTTAACACATTTGCCTGTACAATAGCATATAGTATGCACATGTGTGCATACACAGGGTAGCATACTGTAGTATGCAGCATGTGTGTAAACATACCTTGCATATGATGTTACATTTCATATTGTACAGTGACACATGCAACTAAATGGGATATAATAGTGATATGTGCAGTAGTGACTTACCAGGCAACTCCAGGCTCATTGGTTCGGAGATACCCATCTCCACGATGGCAGCTAGTGTTTGTGGATGCTGTTCCGAGGGTGTCCCCAGGCTGGCCAGTAGCTCCTCGGTGTGTGTGAGTGGGTGCTGGGTTGGTGGCCCACCACCTGTTCCACCTTGTTCTCTGGTGATTGCAGTGGCACGCTGTTTTGCATGTCGTATCAAGTCCATGCAGTGTCTGCGCACCTGCTGGTAGGTGCAGTTATGGCCACCCATATTATTAATCCTCCTATGAAGGTCCTGCCACAGGTCGTCACACTGCTGGGCATGCTGTGGCACATGGCTGAACAACACCTCATAGTTCTCATGGAGGTACGGGATGAGGACATCATCCTCCTGACAGCTGTACACTGGCAGGCATGAATGAGGCATTATCTGGAAGACATAATGATGGTGACAGGTCACAGTATCACAGAGATGTACAGAGATACAGCTGCACATACATTTGTATTAAATCTAGTACATCTGCACAGTTATCTTTGCAAATCATCATGACACTGACACAACTGACATGTTTGTGTCACACATGTAACACCCGTTATGCATTGGATATCATCACTATATATGTGTGTCACCTCATTACATTGTTCATACTCCATGTGAATGCTGTCTTGATGTGGGCATGTCTGTTTGCCTGTACTGGTGTTCTTACCTATTAGCACATGCCTGGATGTGTCCATAGTGATGCTGTTGACCTTGATGCTGTGTATATGTCACATATCAACACATACACTGCCTTAATGGACATGAGCAGTGACAATGCACACATACGCACAGAACCTTTACATGCATGTGTTTTGCCATATACATCTACACTGCACTGTACAGCAGTTCAACATCCTGCCATGGATTGCCTGTGTTGCACATGTGATAGACATGGGACAATGGCTAGCCAGATGTCATTTGCAGGGATGGTTATCTACAATAGCATGTATGGGCAAGGTTTCCTAACTGTATCTGACAGCCATTTTGCCACCGCAAGGTGCATCAGTGCCACATTACTGATCCAGACAGTTAATAATACATCTACCATGCGGTCATCACACCATGTATGACAGAGATGACATGTGCAGCTTTGATGGACAGGGTTGCATGGTATGGCGGGAGTATGTAACATGTAAGGCACAGGGATCTGTCCAGCATGTGGTGATCCTTATAGTAGGATGGTGGCTGTCCATGACGTATGTCTTTCAGATCAGGATATGTACGTGTAGCATGTCCAACATCACAGTGTAGCACATGTCTTTATGCAAGGTAGCCAGCATGCTGCATAGTGGAGGTGAGGATTGTGAAGTCTGGTATTACCCATCCACGCATGGCCAATACCCCTTAAAGGTGATATGTGATCCAATATTGGTCACCCGAGTGCTGAGTATGCCTGTCCAATGATCTCCATGCTCATGGATGGCACCCTGTCATGACATGGATGCCTTGTATGACTACCTAATAGGCCTGGAAATGCCACCAACTCAGGGAGGTGAACTGCACAGCACCATCCCTTACACAGTGTCGATAATGCTGACCGCCACCTAGGTGGTAGTTAATGGGTACAGGGTTATTCACCTAGTGGTGACAATGCTATTATCAGCTGTCAGATTGTGCACATATGTCACACACCTCACCCACAAAGCCCATTCTGTATGTTGTCCACAACACTGAGACAGCTATTGCTCCTAGGTCATGGCCATTCACATTCTTACATACACAGATGCCTCCCATTTTTCTGTGTGGTATGGGTTAAAATGAGGGCAGTACAAAATATTAACCCTGTTTTACTGTAGCTGCCACTGGTGTGATATGCACATGTCACCCTGACACCTTTTGTAGTGTTGATTCTGTCAACAGGCCACTGGTAGAACACTCCTGTGACATACGAAGGTACATCTAGTATACTCAGTTTAGCTGGAACACGGTATGGGTGATGATGTCCTATGACCTGTCACAGGTATGCTATGCAGTGTGAAATCATCCGTACTGTCATCTACTTCTGTACTGCTAGCATCTACGTTGATAAAGGTTCATAGACTTGCAGACCATACTCAGCAGGGTAATAGTGCAGTGCCTCCAATTATGACTGTCATTTCCACTTGTGGGTTGCAGTGGGTTGATATTATCCATCACCCTATCTGTATTGCATATTCATGCTCAGCACTTGTTCAGAACTTGTGAGCACTTCATGAGCTACTAATTACTATAGCACCCATTCCAACTCATTTCTTACAAGTACACTGTCTGTCCTTACATTTCCAGCTTGCTTACAGTACAACAGCTGTTGTACACACGTAACTCACATATCTTGTGAGACATGGTTGAATATACAGGCATATCCAACTGTCACGTACCAGTGCTATTGCCTATCTATATGATGAATATGGTGAACATGTGGCAATAGAGCAATTGTCTCATGTACACAGTCAATGCTCACCTCCCAACATACGACACTACAGCCTGTGGGAGATGTACATATGTAGCCATGCTGGGGGTAATGCTCTCACCAACCCAGACTGTACCTGACATTCATGTGGGGACATGTAGCATTTGCAACACACCCCACTCATCACATAGTCTCACAAGATCTCCACCACCACAGGCCACACATAGTATGAGTACAACATTTGCAGAACCTCTCCATACTCTGTGTAGGCACCAGAGGCAGCCCCCATTACCAAACACAACAAAAATTACTTATAGCCCACAGACTCATGTGTGCCCATCAAATACAGCCAATAGGGTGTTATAACATACCCAACACATCAGTCATAGGTGACTCTGTAGGCGGTAACACTGATGTCCCACTCAGCAGGCTACACAAGGCGATAGTCGCTTACATCTAGCTGTCGGGTAACTGGTTCTGCAACATAACCTATGCATCCATGCCACACCTCACCAGGTACAATTTGACTGTCATTCTCCATGTTAGTGTGACTGCCCTGAGATGTAACTTCCCAGACTACATGTGCAGGGACATGCAATAGCTCTCCGGTCTTGTTGCCCAGAAGGCATCGGCCAAGCCCTGGGGAGCATTCTGCATTCATCCAGACTAGATACCACTGTACAACAACTGACTGTTTCACTTCAGCAGTTGCCTTTGCTTCTGCTGTCATTCCACAGGCATCCAGTATCTGTCCGCTTTGAATGACATGGTCAGCAAAACACGATGCTTTGGCACAGATGACCTGCACCTGTTAGCCCTGGGAGTACAGATAACATGTAAGGCTCTTGCTGCTCCTATGCTGCCTGTCTTGTACAGTTTCCAATAACATTCACCACCAGAACAGTAACAGGCAAGCAAAACATGGGGTCATGTGACTCAATGCTTGACATCATCTCTGACGCACGCAGGCATGGCACTCCTTATAATGGACCACTTCAGTATCTCTGCAGTGACTGGGACCTGCCTCTAGGCTCTGCAGAGCACACCTGCACTGACAGGTTATATGCAGACCACACCTTTCAGTCATGTAACCTGGACTGGAACACCCACAGCTGAGGTGTGTCCATATTTCACTATGTTGTACACACCTCCTGGCTGGTTACTTAGCACAATGCATCAGAGGTGATCCACGTGCAACTAACTGTGGCCAGAACTGCTATACACATTGTATCATGCTATGGATTCAACAACATACCCCACAGCTACCGGCACTCATTTCTTGGTGTACTGGACAGTAGGGTTCAGACAGGTACTACGGATGTGCGACTGACACTACCCCACACTTAACTGGGATAGCTACTCATGTACCGACACATTAGGCCAATGCTGTCCAGGATTCATAGCTGCCACTCGGCTGGATCAACCCATAAACACCACCACCAAGACCAACAATATCCTAGACATGGACATTACCAACATGTCACTGGTGTTCCACACCTGTGGTTATCCCCTCGTTGGTAGTTTCTGAACATATGCTAATCACCCTTGTTATCCACATCCCAGCACCACACCCTTCACGGCATACACAGTACAAGATTAGTACAACGCCTACTACAGACATCTTATGACAGCAGTAGTAAACCTCATGACACCCGTGCAGATGGACAATGCACATACAAATGCTGAAACATACCCCAGTGCACTTCATTAGCACTTACATGACTGCATGGATCATGCTATTCCAGACAGAGCCATGATGGTACCCACCAGATAACAGACACCACTCTGGGAGTCCAGTTCCATGGACATAATGTACAACAAAAGGTGGAGGCTGTTGCAAAGTGGAGTACAATCCCATGGGTGGGGTAGCTCACTGGTCAGCCTCAGTAGGGCTCCGGGATCCCTTATCACATCCTCCAAACCTAGCTACATAAACATTACTGTGACACATTCCAGGATGTACCACAAAGCATTATGGAGGTATGTCAGTAGTCAATGGCAATACCCACATCTGCTCTGACATACGACGGTTACTCAGGAACATTACAGAACCGGGTGATGTTGGTAACATACTGGTGGATGAGTTCGATGCTAACTTTACACCCTCTCACTCCCTGTCCCATAATGCAAAGCATACTTGCACTGCAGGACCACCTTAGGCATGTTATTGTCGTTATACGCCCATACACATGCCTGCTGTGACAGTATATCAACATATACTATCCCCTGCTATGGCACGTACTTGTTGGACATACCCTACCACTGAGGGTGGGTGGTGTGGAATTGTTCTGTTTAAAGCCCTCATGTAGCATCCCTTGTGGTGTCTGTGATGTTTACCTTGTGGCCCACAGCAGGACACACAATTTCTACAAGCATTACTATGCTCAGCAAGACATCACTACATAATACCTTTTCCCACTTTATGCATTGCGGACACTTTTAATTAATACAAAACAGGCTATACATACACTAACATACTGAGTGTTCTACATACCTTGTTAGCGTTCCAAACTTTCGTAAATATCTCTCTTACACCTTTACTGTTTAAACGGTTCTATGGTATGAGCATACGGTTTGAATGTCTGGCAAGTCATCCTTATATAAGTCGATACCTGTAACATGTGGTTTCCTGCTGCCAATTGGTGTTCTTGAGTAAATTATTACATGCACATCAGCTGTGCAGCTACTCCATTCGCCAATTACGTGGCAACAGTGGGGTATAATTGAATTCTTCACTTGGGTGTTGCCCTTTTGCCCTACCTTTGGGGAGATGGCCTGTATGTGTTTTGTTGTGTGGAATTGCAACTGCTATTTGTAGAGACATGGATAATTTGGATTAATGTCCCCCGTGGATTGTGTGTGACAGCTAGAGTATGTGGTTCTACATGTGAGTGTACCTGTCATCTCAACCGTCTAAGGGACTATTGCAAACAAAATCTGTAACATCGTCGACTGTTCCATTATACAACAGCTACGATTTCACATGGCACCTTTACAAATGTGTCTCTCACAAGGTATGTTAACGCTTCTGCAGACGTAATTGAGTGAATGGATGTTTGTGATGTTATTACAGTCTGTATTGCTATTGTTTCATGTGTGGTTGATGTAGGTGGGTATACATAGCATATACAGGTTTGTGGGGACTGCATTTCTACTTATTCCATATATGTGTGTGGGCTCCTTCCCTAATTGAAGACCTATCAGTTAGTAGACTGAAACTATGGTTGTTACGGGCTTATACATTGGGCCGTTGTTAATTGGTTTCTATATAGTATGCAGGTGAGGTTGATACTTCCATACCTCCGGAAATACAACAATATGTAAAGGAATGTTACTAAATGACAGCTGTCCTGTGTATTTCTGTCACAGATATTTGCAGTCATTGCAGTTGTGTTGGTGACTGAACCTCTTAGGCATGGGTTGCCACCTTTTCAAATGGCCATAGTGGGACATTTGCAGGACACACATCGGTGTTTACAGGCTGACACATACCCACGGTCAGTACACAGGATAGCACATACTTTTATCCTGAATACATACTTATTCTTGTAGCACTTTAACTACTTATCATGTTTCATGTAACATTTACGTTTTTTAGATACAGGCATAAATATTTAATGCAACTATTACATAATATATGGGACATAATTATGTCCTACAATCTCGGACATTTGCCCTTTTTAATATTTTTTGTCAGGACACAACTGCCCAGGGAGGGGCTGTCCCTCTTAAAGTGGGACAGGTGGTAACCGTATGCCTATGGCCAGCTATAACCACACCTACCGTAATGATCTACCTCCGAGTTAGCACTAACAGACACACGACGCAAACACACACACACACACATTACAGTCCCACAGAAATGCACACGGCACCCTCTACACACACATACACAGACTACGGCAATCACAAACACAGTTGAGCACAGTACCTACATGGACCGCAACACTGGCAGCGATAACTAAATGTCCCTTAATATCGTGATAATATTACATGTGGTTCTAGTGTCTGGTACTGTGTTCTTTCGGTCTTTCAGCCTTGTGATTACACGTGTCAGTATGTGACACATTCAATAGTTGGCAGTATCCTATTTATTTGTACCTCCATGGTTGTGTACATGTCGTTGACCTATCTACATATTTGCAGATATAGGTGAGTCCATATATATCAACATATATCTCTCTATCACCCTTTCTATCTCTATTATGTATATGTATACATATATATATATATATATATATATATATATAAAACAGAGAGAGTGACAGGCAGAATACACCTTTCACTGTGTACATGTCGGTGTATACTGTTACCTGGACTCCGCACATTTGTGTTTGAACCTGTCACATTACACACCTGACATTGGTACATCTTGCGTAGCTTAGTGTTAGGTGATTGTGTATATGATTGCGTGTTCTACTCCTGGCAGTGGTCATTTTACCCTTCTGAGCAGGCACTATTAGTACAGGGGTGAATAATGCTGGTTTCACCTGTTCTGGACATCATTGACCATGATCTGCGTGATATTCAGAGAAGCTTAGCCCTGTTTTGCGCATATCTGTATAGTCATATTTAAACGACGCTTACCAGCACTGGGCAATGCATATTCCCGCTAACATGTGCTAAACATGATCTGATGACCTGCATCCAACATGCATTATTCATGCCTTCGGGATTACATTACATCCCTTGCAGGATGTGGGACCGGGAACATGCATAACAGCCACTGCATTTACTACTTGGGCATCTGGGATTTGTACACGTGTTATAGCGTTTTGTATGTGGACTATACTACGGCTTTTACTCCATACTATGATCAAATGGGTAACTCAGTTAGTTTAAATATGGATGAGACATATTAATGGTATGTCCAAGTGATGTTTAATGGATGTGCTCCAGCATTGGGTATGTATGTCACAGTGAGCCACACACTATAATGTGCTACACCTTCACACAACCATAGGTGGAGCATGCTGGGGTGACAGATACCTGTCATGGGTATACCCCATGCTTTGCCACTACATCCATGATTACATTATATGGAGCCCCTCATTAACACACCAGGGAATCCATGCAGAGTGTGTGGGGAACAGTGATTACATACATGGATCCCACAATTGGCTCTGCTCCACTGAGCAACAGTTGGTTACTCAATGTGGTGATGACAGCAGACACTGTTTGCCTCGATTGATGAATGGCCTCTGACAATCGGGCGTGTACCTACCAATGTACCTAGGAACCTATACACACAGTACCAACATATGCTGATAGGTGCATGTACTGTTCAGGTGTTGACATTCCTTGTTCCAATAGCTGTTGTGTGTACAATGGTTGAGGGCTGCCTATATAGGATTCACACAGTAGGCCACCTATACATTACAATTTACAGGTGGTCGTGTGTGTGTGCCATCCATTTTACTGTGTGTGCAGGTGGAGAGGTGTGTCAGTCCATAGGGGCCTACACTGTCAGCGTATGCGCTATACGTTCCCTCTTTGCCAAGGCATAGGCATATTGGGCACACCTCTGTCTGCCTGTTGGGGCTGGCACAGGGTGTTTGTGGTCTTAATCCCTCTGTGCCTGTGATGGCCTTGGCAATTGTGGTGGGCTGTGAGGGCCTTCACCATTTTGTCCCTGCTGCAGCTGTTTCCGCAGGATCATATTATGTAGCACAGCACATACTATGAGGATGTGGGCACACGTGCCTGGAGAGTACTGCAAGGCTCTACCAGATATGTCCAAGCAACGGAATCATGATTTCAGCATCCCAAACACACGCTCTATGATGATTCTGGTATGTGCGTGTGCCTCATTATGGCATTCTTGCAAGGGTGTGTGTGCATTTCTGATGGGAGTCAATCATCCATCTCTCCAGTGCATAGCCAGCATCCCCCACAAGGTGGCCATGTGGGATGTCCCCCCTGATAAATACGTGATACAGCTGTGAGGCATGCCAGATGTGGGAGTCATGGTAGCTTCCAGGGCTGCCAGCACACACATCCATGATAATGCCCTGGGCATTGCACATGACCTGGCGGTTAATTCAGTGGTATCCCTTGCGGTTTATGTAGCGCCTACCATGCTCACCGGGTGGTGACTTGATATGTATGTGTGTGCAGTCTATCACACTCATTACCTCCGGGTAGTGTGCCACATGGTGGAAGAGATGCATATTGCTGGCCAACTCCTCCTGAATTAGGGGGAAGAATATATGCTCATTGGCATGTGGTAACATGGCATCCAGGAACTGGTGTAGTACCCTGGATGCTGATGCCTGTGAGATCCCCATTATATCTCCAGTTGGCCTTTGAAAGGTACCTGTGGCTAGTATTCACAAGCTTACACATACTTTTGTGTCCACTGGGATGGGTTCCCCTCTGTTGTTTCTGAATCTCAGGCGTGGCTTGCACAGCTCAACTATTTGCTGTAAGATGTCCCTGTCCACCCTGTAATGCTCTATTATCTCCAGATCAGGTAGCCCCTGGTAGGTTACCCTTGGTCTGAACACTCTTCTCCTCCTCCAGGGCCTGCGGTGGTTGTCAGCATCATCCTCCACAACACAGTCAGTCTCTAACACATGGTGATGAATCACAGCTATGGCAGCTCCCAACATGTACATTGTAAAAATTCCCCGTATGTTTACACCTATGGTGCAGTGTTTGGGAATACACAGGTGTGTGTGGGTGCTTTCACACTTTATACTATTGTGCTGTGAACACCGATGATGTCATAGGGTGTGTATGTATGATCGTAGCTACAGGGTATCTTATGTGTTTTACGACAGGAACTACTATTGTGGTGCCTTTGGTGTTGAATTACATTTGGTTACCGTGGATTACCTCTTGCCCTTCCCTTTACATTTCTTAATGTTTCACCTCCCATTTTCTGGCATGCATCCAGCAGCCTGCTTTCATTTGTACTTTCCTACACCTGGCTTATCTTGCGTAATGTGTTCTATGGCCGGTCTACTGCAGGTTTGCTCTGCTCTGCTATGACAGTTCTCTTTTCTTTGCAATCTGACACCTCCCCTATCCTGTTTTGCAGGTTTCTGCGAGCAGACTTGTCAGCTGCCATCGATTGCCCGCTGTGAGTTAATAGGTGTTACTTGCTCAGTTGTACTCCAATTACCCTACTGCGGCATTTCCTTATTTTCTTCCCCTGACCTTCCTGCTTGAGCTATGGTGCTCAGCACGTGCGTACGCTTACTGGGTTTTGGGCACGTTTTCCTCCCTGTACACATGCGCTTTCAGGCACCATATGTGCTCTCAGCTAAACAATGCTACACCTACCTCCCCACCCCTGTCCTGCAGCTTTGCTTAGCAATGGCCAGGCTGGATTTGCATTGCTCCAATGTGCTTACAGCTACGGTGGCACACCCCACTGCTGATGTCATGTATACCTCTAAGCCACTCCTCAGTGTGTCCGGCGGGACGTTTGTGATTCACTATTACCTGCCTCATTTGCATGGTGATGAATCACAGCTATGGCAGTTCCCAACATGTACATTGTAAAAGTTCCCCGTATGTTTACACCTATGGTGCAGTGTTTGGGAATACACAGGTGTGTGTGGGGTGCTTTCACGCTTTATACTATTGTGCTGTGAAAACCGATGATGTCATAGAGTGTGTATGTACAATCGTAGCTACAGGGTATCTTATGTGTTTTACGACAGGAACTACTATTGTGGTGCCTTTGGTGTTGAATTACATTTGTTTGCCGTGGATTACCTCTTGCCCTTCCCTTTACATTTCTTAATGTTTCACCTCCCATTTTCTGGCATGCATCCAGCAGCCTGCTTTCATTTGTACTTTCCTACACCTGGCTTATCTTGCGTAATGTGTTCTATGGCCGGTCTACTGCAGGTTTGCTTTGCTCTGCTATGACAGTTCTCTTTTCTTTGCAATCCGACACCTCCCCTATCCTGTTTTGCAGGTTTCTGCGAGCAGACTTGTCAGCTGCCGTCGATTGCCCGCTGTGAGTTAATAGGTGTTACTTGCTCAGTTGTACTCCAATTACCCTACTGCGGAATTTCCTTATTTTCTTCCCCTGACCTTTCTGTTTGAGCTATGGTGCGCAGCGTGTGCATCCGCTTACCAGGTTTCGGGCACATTTTCCTCCCCGTACACATGTGCTTTTGGGCACCATATGTGCTCTCAGCTAAACGATGCTATACCTACCTCCCCACCCCTGTCCTGTGGCTTTACTTAGCAACGGCCAGGCCGGATTTGCATTGCTCCAATGTGCTTACAGCTACGGTGGCACACCCCACTGCTGATGTCATGTATACCTCTAAGCCACTCCTCAGTGTGTCCGGCGGGACATTTGCGATTCACTATTACCTGCCTCATTTGCATGGTGATGAATCACAGCTATGGCAGCTCCCAACGTGTACATTGTAAAAGTTCCCCGTATGTTTACACCTATGGTGCAGTGTTTGGGAATACAAAGGTGTGTGTGGGGTGCTTTCACGCTTTATACTATTGTGCTGTGAACACCGATGATGTCATAGGGTGTGTATGTACGATCGTAGCTACAGAGTATCTTATGTGTTTTATGACATGAACTACTATTGTGGTGCCTTTGGTGTTGAATTACATTTGGTTGCCGTGGATTACCTCTTGCCCTTCCCTTTACATTTCTTAACATTTCATCTCCCATTTTCTGGCATGCATCCAGCAGCCTGCTTTCATTTGTACTTTCCTACACCTGGATTATCTTAAGTAATGTGTTCTATGGCTGGTCTACTGCAAGTTTGCTTTGTTCTGCTATGACAGTTCTCTTTTCTTTGCAATCTGACACCTCCCCTATCCTGTTTTGCAGGTTTCTGCGAGCAGACTTGTCAGCTGCTGTCGATTGCCCACTGTGAGTTAATAGGTGTTAATTGCTCAGTTGTACTCCAATTACCCTACTGCGGCATTTCCTTATTTTCTTCCCCTGATCTTCCTGTTTGAGCTATGGTGTGTGGCGCGTGCGTCTGCTTACCGGGTTTTTGGGCATATTTTCCTCCCCGTACACATGCGCTTTCGGGCACCATATGTGCTCTCAGCTAAACGATGCTATACCTACCTCCCCACCCCTGTCCTGCGGCTTTGCTTAGCAACGGCCAGGTTGGATTTGCATTGCTCCAATGTGCTTACAGCTATGGTGGCACACCCCACTGCTGATGTCATGTATACCTCTAAGCCACTCAGTGTTGTAGTGCTACGCCGTATGGTACATCCTTAGTCCGGCGGGACGTTTGCGATTCACTATTACCTGCCTCATTTGCATGGCATTGACTACTAATTCCTAGTTACCACGCCGAACACTGTCACAGACCCTTAACAACCCTTGCAGCTTGGTTGTGGTGTACCATGCATACCATTGAGTATTATGGTGAAATCATGATTTGTATTACATTGCGATTTTATGACATTTGTATATATTTTCTTTGTGTTCCCGTTTGTGCACACATGCCCTGCAGTTGTACTTTGCATTACTGTGGACATGACATTAAATGTTTTTTAGGTGTTGTGCATCTTTTCTTATGCCATTGGCTGTATATTTAGCCATTGGCATATGTTAACTTTGTAATACATGAGTCTGGTCCGCTTTCATAGCTCCGATGTTCTGTTTGGAAAAATGTAAACCGTGTTTTCTGGTTTACATTTCTGTGGGCTTACGCTACGCCTGCACCACTTCATGAATCGCTATGTACCTTCATTTGCATGGTGCGGCACTACTCATGGGGTGATTAGCATACCTAAGCCACGGGCTGTGCAGATCTGGCATACGCCGGTAGTGCACGTGGAAATGGATCGTACCTGAATCGCTCGGCGGCCATGTTTGCCTTATACCACCTACGCTACTCCTGCGCCTGTCGCAAGCTTCATGAATCCCGGGGATTGTCAAATCTGACTACATATTCACCTATTTTAATAGGTGGGCTGGACCATGTTTCTTTTAATATTTAATCTTTTTCTGAGCTAGGCATGAACTATAATTGAACATGTGATGAGTTTTCTTTCTTTGAATGTGTTCTTGTGGATCTATGTGCCTTTCAATTCCAAAATATAAAGTTTCAGGTAGATTTAATGTTTTCTGTAGTCAGGTAGTTAAGACGTTTATTATACTGTCTCCCTTATACTTTTCAGGTATACCATACATTCTGATGTTATTTCATCAAGCTTTTCTATGAGCCAGTTATTTTGTTTTTAAAGAAATTCAGTCTGAGACTCACCTTCCATTATTCTTCCTTTACCATCTTTTAAAGTTTCTTCCTTACTGCTGGTTTCTGTACTTTGTTGTGTCATAAGCATTTCTAAATGTTTCATCTTCTTTCTGGTCTCTTCTTTTAAACTTTCTAGTTTGGTATCCAGTTTGTCTATGTTAAGTAATACATTCTGTTGCAAACTAGATATCAGAGACTGCATGTCTTTTTAAACACAAGAATCCTGAGTACTATTTCTTGAGTGGCTCATCTTGAAGTCTCTTCTCTCTTAACCAAGCAGTTGAATTTCTAACAGAAAAATTACAGCTTTTGAAGAATTTGAAGCTATCATTTTTTTCTCTATTAGTGAATAAAATTAGCCAACAAATATCTTCAAATTTAATTTTTTTAATTATATTTACTGTCAGAGAAAAGTTTTAATTCACAGTGTTTCACCAGTTGCTGCTCATAGTTCGCCATTGTGGCCATGCCCCTCCTTCCTGGATTTCTGAATTCCACAACCAACTTTCCTTATGTACCTTATTTCCATACCTGGCTTGGCTGCATATCTGTTCTGTAGTTCTCAAACAAGCTATTTTGAGGTGCTGCCATTCTTCTTCAGCTTTACCTATTTCATCTTCTTCTTGAGGTGCTAGAGTCCTGAGTAATTCTTTGAACTATTATGTTTTCTCTTCAGTCAACTCCAGGTCTTCAGTGTGGTCTCTAACCTTAGTGACTTCTCTGACTACTGCTTGCAGCTAATTATACCAACCTGTGGTTTATGCTGTGTGATGACTGTTTCACTGGGGATGATTTGGCAATCACTGATTCTACCCCAATGCCCTTTCCTTACAAGGAAGAAGTCTACCTGAGCTGCATGTTGGCCAGTCTTGT